>NC_091363.1:19781126-19823626 GCF_038502225.1 Cherax quadricarinatus | reverse complement strand
ACTTCAAGATTCTCCTTTGTATGGACTGATGAAGCCACTGTGTGGCGAAACGTTTCCTCAATAAAGATGCCCAAGAGTTGCACATGTGTCTAATTTATCAACATGTCGGTTCTCTGAACCATTCATCTACAAACCTGTCAGACACTGCAACTTCTTGGGATCTTAATACTTGGGAATTCTTCGTTTGCCTAATTCTTGGGCACGACCTACTTCCACATTGAACAAATGTGACACTACCTATGACTGCTGCACCTCTCCTGCCAACGGTTTATAAGCTCCTCCGCACGTATGCCGTATTCTATTCAAGATTGATGGACTGAACACATCGACTCAAGGTTGAGGGACTGATTACCTCATTCTCCTCCTGTACTTCAAGATTCTCCTTTGTATGGACTGATGAAGCCACTGTGTGGCGAAACGTTTCCTCAATAAAGATGTCCAAGAGTTGCACATGTGTCTAATTTATCAACCTCCAGAATGTCATGGACATGAACAATCACTGAATATGTTTCAGTCGCTACTTCAACCACTGAAGGTAATCACTTATATTTGTCAGCAGACATAACAACATACCTCTACTGTGGATGCTTAATATTTTGAGTGGGCTTTTATTGTTGCTGATGCCGTAAATAGTCAAGACGATAAACACAACAAAGATGACCTTAACTGCATCAGGGAGCCTGAGCCATTTTCTGGAACGAGTTTCCATCCTGTGAATAAAAAAAATCTCATGATCATTACCCAACAGAAATATTTATGACAGATGATTAATTTCTTTATACTTTGCCTTAATGTTTAGTGCTACAAATATTGCGGTACTATATATGCTGGTACTATATACACATACATACCGCTATATGTATACATATCTTTTCTAGGTATACAGTATCATATACATTGTGAAAGTTACGATACATGGGCAACATCAGGGAATCTTTATTGTAAACGTTTCACTATCCAGTGACTTTATCAATACAGATTCTAGGACATAACTAGAAGACAGTAGAACTGTATGCAAAAGATGAGGTAATCAGTGCCCCAGCCTTGGAGCTGGCTGGATTCCCCAGTGGAAGTAGGTCATACCCAAAGGGATGGGTTAATTGTAGTAGTTGTTGTAGTTGTTATTTTAGTAGACGTGATGAAGGTAACTTACATGTCCTCTGAACCTCATCTTCTGTATATAGTTCTGTCTTCAAATTATGTCCTAGAATTTGTATTGATAAAACCACTGGATGGCGAAACGTCTACAATAAAGATACCCAGATGTTGCACATGTGTCTTAACTTTCATCTTGTTGGTATTTTGTACCTTTCTTGTATATCATATACATTGTATACTGTACACCCTACGTTGCTAAATGCTCACTGGTGCTACACTCTGGTGTTCTACTTTAATTGTGTCTAATATGATAAATGGTTTTCAAAATTCACAAGTTGAAGATTGAGACACTTGTGTAACATATGGGAACCTTTATTAAGGAAACGTTCTGCTACACAGTGGCTTCTTCAGTCCAATACAAGGCAGAAAGGGTAAGAAGAGGAGGAGTTTGAGGTAATCAGTCCCTCAGCCTGGAATCGATGTGTTCAGTCCATCACTCTTGTAGAAAGTACAGCATATGGCTGGAGAAGTGGCTTAGATACTGTAGTCAAGTGAGTGGAAGCAGGAGGAGGCTGGATCACAGTGGAACTATACACTACCTAAAACTCCTCTTCTCCTTACCCTTCCGTTTTGTATTGGACTGATGAAACTACTGTGTGGCGAAACGTTTCCTTAATAAAGATTCCCATAAGTGTCTCAATCTTTGATAAATCTATTTACTCGTGTGCAAGTCCCACTCAAATCCAACCTCTCTCACTCATGTATTTGAGTGAAGTTTGCAGTCTTTGGCCACCTAGCCTATACACTGTCTGCGGTCTTCTTTGTCATCCCCAGATCTTCATTACTTTGCATTTGGCAATGATAAATTCGAGGAGTCAGTTCCTAAACCAAATTTCCAGGATGTCCAGGCCTATTTGTAGCCCTGCCTTATCCTCATCTGATTTAATTCTCCTCATTAACTTCACAGCATCTGCAAAAAGGGACAATTCTGAATCTATACCCATCGTAAGTCATTCACATATACCAAAAACAGCACTGGTTGTAGAACTGACCCCAGTGGAACTCCTCTTGTCACAGGCACCCATTCCCCATTCTGATACCTCGTCACGTATTGCGACTCGTTGTTGCCTTCTTTTCAGATATTCTCTGATCCATTGCGGTGCCCTTCCTGTTATATGGGCCTGATCCTCTAGTTTCGTACTAATTTCCTGCGAGGAACTGTGTCGAAAACCTTCTTTCAGTCCAAGAAAATGCAATCTACCCACCCCTCTTTCTCGTGTCTTACTGCCGTTACTTTGTCATAAAACTCCAGTAGGTTTGTGATACAGGATTTGCCTGTGTTTATAAGCGTGTTCCACTCTAGGTGCTCCACCACTCTCCTCATTATCTTGTCAATGACTTTGCATACTATAAACGTCAGTGACACTGGTCTATAGTATAGTGCCTCTTGTCTGTATCCTTTCTAAACATGGGGACTATATTTGCTGACTTCCTTACAACAGAGAGTTGCTCAGTTTCAATGGATGTGTTGAAATTGCTAGTGGTACATACAATGTCTCTGCTCCCTCTCTAAGGACCCACTGAGAAATGTCCAGTCCCACCGCCTTTGAGGTGTCAAGGCCACTTAGCAGCTTCTTCACCTCCTCCTTGGTTATGTGTATTTCATCCAGCACTTGTTGGTATATCGCTTGTCGGTGTAGTCCCTTGTTCTGGTTTCCTGGAGTCTTTTCTGTCTCCACTGTAAATACTTCTTTAAATTTTATGTTGAGCTCCACACATACTTCTTGGTAGCTTCTTGTGAGCTCCCCACCCTCTTTCCTCAGCCTGATTACCTGGTCTTTGACAGCTGTCTTCCTCCTGATGTGGCCCTACAACAACAACGGGTCAGACTGGACTTTTGATGCTATGTTGTTTTCATACGGTCGCCGGGGTTCCCTTATCTTTGCATACTCGTTTCTGGCTCTTCCATTAATCTCTTTATTTTCCTGGGTCCTTTGTCTTCTGTACTTTTCCCATTCTCTAGTGCACTTAATTTTTGGCTACCTACTCCTTCTGGTAATCCAAGGGCTCGTTCTGCTCTTCCCATTATTTTTGTTGCCCTTGGGAACAAACCTCTGTCTTCTTGCATTTTGTTGTTACTTAGTCCATTTCATTTACTGACTTTCCTACCAATTCTCTTTCCCACTGAACCTCCTGCAGGAAGTTCCTCATACCTGTGTTCTCCTCCCTTTTGTAGTTTGGCTTTTCCCATCCTACTCCTGTTACCCTTTCCACTTGTAAGTCTATGTATTCACGTGATCACTGTCTCCCATCTTATTCCTTATCCTCAATTCTGACATAGAGAGAGATGTAAACCACAGCTGCGTGTCTTCCTTTGCTGATGACAAGCGAATTGCCAAGACAGTGACCTCCATCGAAGGCTCTGCAAGACTCCAAGCGGATATCAATCAAATCTTCAAATGAGCCACTCAAAACAATATGAAGTTCAATGAAGAGAAATTTTCAATTATTCAGACATGGAAAACTTGAGGAAATTAAAACTGTATTAGGGTACACAACAAATACAATAGAGCCATACAATAGAGCGAAAAGTAATGTGAAGGGCCTGGGAGTGATAATGTCAGAGGATCTCACCTTCAAAGACCACAACAATGTATCTACCACATCTGATAGAAAAATGATAGGATGGATAATGAGAACCTTCAAAACTAGGTATGCCAAGCCCATGATAATATAATATAATAATAATACTATCTTTATGTACCACAATTATATGTACAAAGTATACAGGTCTAGCTGACATCAATGACATACAACTATATAGAAAGCTACCTGTTATGCAGAGTATTTCTTGCAAATTAGGTCCTTGTCCCAGAATGCGACCCACACCAGTCGACTAACTCCTGGGTACCCATTCTGCTGATGGGTGAACATAGACAAATTGTGCAAAAAAAACACACCTAATGTTTCTACCTGCGCTGGGAATCGAATGCAGAACCTCCCTGTGTGAAGGGAGAGCTTTAGCGATCAGGCCACGGGGTACCGTGGCCTGATTCTCTTCAGATCACTTGCTTTCTCTAGGTTGGAATACTGCTGTACATTAACTGCCCCCTTCAAGGCACAAAGAACTTTCATGGCACACATTAGTATGATAAAGCACATAAATTACTGGGAACGGTTGAAGTCCCTTGAGCTGTATTCCCTGGAATGCAGGCGAGAAAGATACATTATAATATACACTTGGAAAATCCTAGAGGGATTAGTACCACACTTGCACACGAAAACCACTCCCTATGAAAACAAAAGTAGGTGCACCACGAGTACACTGAGAGGCAACACCATAAGTGTCAGAGGCCCGAGACTGTTCAATTTCTTCCCAGCATACATAATGGGGATTACCAATAGACCCCTGACTGTTTTCAAGAAGGCACTGGACAGGCACCTGAAGTCAGTACCTGACCAACTAGACTGAAGTTTGTACGTCAGTGTGCGTGCGGCAAGCAGTAACATCCTGGTTGATCAGACCCTGATCCAAAATGATGCCTAGTCTCAAACCGGGACAGGGAGGCATTGACCCCTGAAATCCTCTCCAGGTATACTCCAGGTAAGAGGTCTTTCATATGTAATGTCCTCAATGTCCAAGCTACTCAGGGTGAACACGAGGTCCAGTCTCGCTTGTTCATCCTCTCTCTCTCTCTCTCTCAAGCATCAAAATGTTATGGACACTATAGGGGCTTACACGGGACAGTCACGCACGGTTGTGTTCCGGCAAAAATTGCGTTTTCTGATAGTAACAGAGGGAACAGAATGCGGGAAAAAAGCGTGTGCAACCATAAAGTGCATATACTCCTTTGAACCAACAAAAAAGGAATATCAGTGAACACTAAATAGGAAAATATGGATTACAGTGTCACATGGAGAGTGCCGGTGGAGGAACGGTTACTGTGGAAATAGACCTGATCAGCACTAGTGAATTATTGCCGGTCGACACAAGTGGAAATAAACAAATATTGAACTATCTACAATTTAGTTCACTATGTGCAGTGACATAGTGAACTAAATTGTAGATAAGAGCAATCTTAATTATCCCCCAGTATAGCGTAAAATATATGGTGTAGCATATGGGAATATCTCACAAGCAACTGGCACTAGCGAACTATTGCCAGAGGTCCAGTGAAGTGGAAATAACAGATGAGTAATTACTATAGTCATAAGAGATAAAACGAGTGATGGTAGCATTGAGGTGCAGTGAATCACAGTATATATAAAGGGAGCATACAGTCGATGAAAAGGCATAAAACTACTGTGTGACGTGTTTTTCCCTTTACCTCTACTAAGCATGAAATAAATTTTTCCATGGAAGTGTAGGGGAAAGTTATCGTAGGCCTAGCTGCCATGTGAAAAATAAAACAACGATCCTAGTATAGTGAACCTAAATTGTCAGCGGTACAATACAAGGATAGTGATTAACATAATGGAAACGGTTTAAACTATATGTGATATCCCTCGACAGAAGTGCATATACCCTGAGTGGTGTGCTACAGCATACGTCTGGCAGTGCCAGGCAGCCACTCAGGCATCCCATATACCCACCGCTACCAAATATCCAACCCACCCACTCACCCTACACCCACCACCCACATGCTGCAAACCTGGTTCGTATGAATACATCTTGCATATTACTGGCACCAGTAAGAGAAAGGTAAATTGGAAATCAGTTCTCTTCCGTGGCATACAGAGTGTAGTAGGATACAGACAGGATGTCAGTACAGCATACCTGTGGGACATGTAAAAAAATCCTTTGAAGGAAATCCAAAATCACATGCAACCTCTGTTTTTCCAAACATCATATCTCTTGTACTAGACTAAACACAGCCTCAAAAAATGACCTCGAACTAGCAAGGCGTTTCTGGTTGTGCAATAAAGATATAGAACTTTGAGCAGGTATCAGAAAGGTACTAAGAAGAGTAATAAATGATAAAAATAATCAAGAAAACAAAGATGACCTCTTGGGTAGTCTACCAAAAATATATAAAACTTGGGAGAGAGATAGGAGTGAACCAAAAAATGCAGAATGTCCATACCACAACAGATGACTCGAAACTATCTAGTCACCCACATAGTGCTAAACCAGACCCATCCCCCAGTCATAGCACTAATACCCACAGTGCTGGTGCTGGCCCAGGCTCAGCCCCCAGCTCCAGTGCTGACTCAGTCTCAGCCCCCAGCCTTACTGCCAGCCCAGACTCTACTAGGGACCCTACCACAACCACCACTAAAACCCTAAATATACAACCATCATTGCACAAGACCATAGCCCACAGTACAGATGTTGGAGAGGAGTCTCCTCCTTCCTCTACTGAGGAAAGTAGATGGAATCCAGGACGGGGTGGACCTGGCTTGGATACTGAGGATTATAGTGCAGTCCCAGAACCTGCAGAAATTGACAACACACCTCCCAACAATTTTATCCAACCAAAGGTGAAATTGTGCAAATATTATGCTTGGGGCATCTGCAAGCATGAAATATCAGGAAAAAAAATGAGACATGCAACTTTGAGCATCCCAAAAAATGTAGCGACCTTCTTTCTAAAGGAGTGTGTCGTTCTTCCTGTACTTTCTTTCACCCAAAAATGTGTCACCCCTCGGTCCTCCAAAAGCAGTGTTACAACATCAACTGCTCTGCATACCATCTAAAAGGGACCAGGAGGCACAGACCCCACAATACAAACAATAGTAGCTACGACAACCCAATTCCAGGTGATTTTTAGTGGCAGGAAACGGAAAAAGAAAATGGAAGGAAATAACAAAAATAGTCCACCATCTTGGAGCCTTGTTGGACTGGAGGCGCAGCCAGTGGCCACCCATGGCCCTCCAGAACTACAACTACTGATGCCAATAACAAAATCTCTCCAACAAACACAGAATACAACCTCGTTCATATTTGCTAATATACAGTACCTTAAGCCATCCACCAACAACAAAATACCTTTTATCAGTGGACTTCTAGAGGAGTCTAATGCAAAGTTTGCAGCCTTTACAGAGACTCACACAAAAGATCACTTTGACAGTGAAATATGGATAAGTGGTTACAACCTTTTTAGATGTGACAGAAAGAACAAGGCAAAACGGGGGGGGGGGGAGGTTGGCCTGTATGTCAAAGAGTCGCTCATCTGCACGGAGTTGCTGAACACCACAAATGAGGTAGCTGAAGTTCTATCAATAAAGATCGAGAACCAAAACCTAGTCATTGTGGTTGTATACAAGCCATCAGATGCAACCTCCCAACAGTTCAAGGAACAGCTACTGAAAATTTATTACTGTCAGGAAAGCCTTCCAGCTCCATCCCCAAACATCTTACTGCTTGGTGATTTCAACCTAAGGCATACAAATTGGAAGAATATAGCAAATAATATTATAGCAGAAACAATCTCCGGAACTAGCGCAGATGAAAGGTCACACACACGAGCTACTAAGTCTCTGCGATAAACACACCAGCAGATAGTGGAGCCAAGAAAACTAGAAAACACACTTGACTTTATCTTCACAAATAATGAGGACCTGGTAAGAGACATAACAATATCAAAAACAATTAATTCCGATCACAATTTAATTGAAGTCCAGACGTACATGCATAGGGGCCCTGATTAGCAGAATTCATGTACCTGTAAAGGTGTCTTCACAAAATACAACTTCAACAACAAGAACATCAACTGGGACCAGGTAAACCATGTCTTAAATGAAACATGTTGGGAAGATATCTTAAATAACATGGATCCAAACCAGTGCCTTGAAAGGATCAACTGCCAGGCAGCTGAAGCATGTTCTAGTCATATTCCCATAAGAAAGAAGAAGAGCAGGAGTAACCTGGAGAGAGAAAGACACTCCCTCTACATAAGACGACGAAGAATCATTGAGCTCCTCAGGAACGCTAGAATATCTGATACTCGGAAGGAGGAGCTGACCAGGGAAGTGGAAACTATCGTACTTAAGTTAAAGGACTCCTACAGGAACCAGGAGAGACAGGAGGAGCTTAAAGCTATTAGTGAAATTGAAAAATTGAAATATATCTTTTCATATGCCAAAAACAAGGCAAATACCACATCTAGTATCGGGCCCTTACTCAGACAGGATGGGACTTACACAGATGACAACAAGGAAATGAGTGAAATACTGAAATCCCAATACGACTCTGTGTTTAGTGAGCCACTAATCAGTCTGAGGATTGACAACCCAAATGACTTCTTCACGAATGAGCCTCAAAACTCCATAAATGTATGCCAGTTGTCCGACATTACCCTAACTCCGATAGACTTTGAAAAAGCCATTGACAACATGCCCATGCACTCAGCCCGAGGCCCAGACTCGTGATACTCTGTGTTCATTAATCACTGCAAGAAACCCCTCTCACGTGCCCTAAGTACACTATGGAGAAGGAGCTTGAGCATGGGTGAAATTCCAATCACTTAAAACAACGGATATAGCCCCACTCCATAAAGGTGGCAGCAAAGCATTAGCTAAGAACTATAGACCAATAACTCTAACGTCCCACATCATAAAAATCTTTGAAAGAGTGCTAAGAAGCAGGATTGCAAACCACCTGGATTCCCAAAAACTGCACAATCCAGGGCAACATGGGTTCAGAGCATGTCGCTCCTGCCTCTCACAACTACTGGATCACTATGACATGGCCTTGGATGCACTGGAAGAAAATCAGAATGCAGATGTAATATACACAGACTTTGCAAAAGCGCTTGACAAGTGCGATCATGGCGTAATAAAGCACAAAATACGTGCTAAAGGAATAACTGGGAAAGTGGGGAGATGGATCTTCAACTTCCTAACAAATCGAACACAAAGAGTAGTGGTCAACAGAGTTAAATCGGAGGCTGCCATAGTGAAGAGCTCTGTTCCACAAGGCACCGTACTCGCCCCCATCCTGTTCCTCGTCCTCATATCAGACATAGAGATGTAATCCACAGCACCGTATCATCCTTTGCAGACGATACTAGGATCTGCATGAGGCTGTCATCTATTGAGGACACGATTCACCCCCAAGAAGATGTAAACAAACTTTTCCATTAGGTAACGGTAAACAATATGATGTTCAATGAGGGCAAATTTCAACTACTCCGTTATGAAAACTGGAGGAGACAGTAACTAGAACAGAGTATACTACAAACTCTAGCCATACAATAGAGCGGAAAAATAATGTAAGGGACCTGGGAGTAGTAATGTCTGAGGATGTCACTTTCAAGGATAACAACAGTGCCACGATCACAAGTGCAAAGAAAATGATAGGATGGATAATGAGAACTTTCAAAACGAGAGATGCCTTGCCAATGATGATCCTTTTCAAATCACTTGTTCTCTCTAGGCTGGAATACTGCTGTTCATTAACATCTCCGTTCAAAGCAGGTGAAATTGCTGATCTATAGAGTGTACAGAGATCCTCTACTGCAAGTATAAGTTCTGTCATGCACCTTAACTACTGGGAACGCGTGGACGCACTTAACTTGTACTCGTTGGAATGCAGGAGAGAGATATATCATAATCTACACTTGGAAAATCCTGGGAGGAATGGTCCCAAATCTGCACACAGAAATCACTCCATACGAAAGTAAAAGACTGTGCAGGCGATGCAAAATACCCCCAATTAAAAGTAGGGGCGCCATTGGTACACTAAGAGAAAACACCATAAGTGTCCGGGGCCCAAGAGTGTTCAACAGCCTCCCACCAAGCATAAGGGGAATTACAAATAAACCCATTGCCGCCTTCAAGAGAGAACTGGACAGATACCTAAAGCCAGTGCCGGATCAGCCGGGCTGTAGTTCGTACGTTAGACTGCTTTCTGCCAGCAGTAACAGCCTGGATGATCAGGCCCTGATCCACCGGTAGGCCTGGTCGTGGACCTGGCCGCGAGGGCGTTGATCCCCGGAATAACCTCCAGGTAGACTCCAGGTAGACTACCAGTCCATAACATTTTGATGCATGAGGTTTTCCAGTACCACACTCATTATCTTCGATCTCCATGTTTTGGGACCCCCATGTGGCTGCAGGTTTACCCAATCAATCTCCTTGTGATTGAAATCGTCCACAACTTGTAACTTTGCTCTAGCCTTGTGAGCTCTTCTGGCCACCTCAACTACTGTGTCCACCACTGCTCTGCTGCTCTCTTCATATTCCTTTCTTGGCCTCCTGCAGTTCTGTGGTGGGTTATGCACCACTGCAATGACTACCTTATGTCCCCCAGACTGAATTGTACCTACTATGTAGTCCCTTTCACCAATTTCGTCCATTCCTTCGATTTCCTCAAATCCCAATCGGGTTTTAATGAACAGTGCAACTCCTCCCCTCCTCCTCTATCTTTCCTCAGGATCTGATATATGGGTGGGAAGATTGAGTATGTTAACATCCCAGTGAATTTCGTTTCTGCGACTCCTGTGATGTCTGGGAATGTCTCTTTGATTCTTTCATGTCACTTATCACATTTGTTATTCCATCTGAAGTCATATACGACTCAAGTTTGTGAAGCCTAGTAGACTCTACACCAGGCTTAAGTTTGTGAAGCCTAGTAGACTCTACACGAGGCTCAAGTTTGTGAAGCCTAGTAGACTCTACACCAGGCTTAAGTTTGTGAAGCCTAGTAGACTCTACACGAGGCTCAAGTTTGTGAAGCCTAGTAGACTCTACACCATGCTCAAGTTTGTGAAGCCTAGTAGACTCTACACCAGGCTTAAGTTTGTGAAGCCTAGTAGACTCTACACCATGCTCAAGTTTGTGAAGCCTAGTAGACTCTACACCAGGCTTAAGTTTGTGAAGCCTAGTAGACTCTACACCAGGCTCAAGTTTGTAAAGCCTAGTAGACTCTACACCATGCTCAAGTTTGTGAAGCCTAGTAGACTCTACACGAGGCTCAAGTTTGTGAAGCCTAGTAGACTCTACACGAGGCTCAAGTTTGTGAAGCCTAGTAGACTCGACACCAGGCTCAAGTTTGTGAAGCCTAGTAGACTCTACACCAGGCTCAAGTTTGTGAAGCCTAGTAGACTCTACACCAGACTCAAGTTTGTGAGGTCTAGTAGACTCTACACCAGGCTTAAGTTTGTGAAGCCTAGTAGACTCTACACCAGGCTTGAGCTTGTGAAGCCTAGTAGACTCTACACGAGGCTCAAGTTTGTGAAGCCTAGTATACTCGACACCAGGCTCAAGTTTGTGAAGCCTAGTAGACTCTACACCATGCTCAAGTTTGTGAAGCCTAGTAGACTCTACACCAGACTCAAGTTTGTGAAGCCTAGTAGACTCTACACCAGTCTCAAGTTTGTGAAGCCTAGTAGACTCTACACAAGGCTCAAGTTTGTGAAGCCTATTAGACTCTACACCAGACTCAAGTTTGTGAAGCCTAATCTGTCTTTACTAGACAGTTTTTTTTAGTCGAATGTAACTTTTTCTATTTATTGTTCTCTCTAGTGGCACTCTCTAGTGGCACTCTCTAGTGGCACTCTCTAGTGGCACTAGAGAAAAGACACACCTGCCTACCCGCCCTGACTTCTGGATTTAAGTACCAAGTACTGTGTATAGGTGTGTGTGTGTGTGTGTGTGTGTGTGTGTAAATATGTGTGTGTGTGTACTCACCTAGTTGAGGTTGCGGGGGTCGAGTCCGAGCTCCTGTGTGTAAATGTGTGTGTGTGTGTGTGTGTGTGTGTGTGTGTGTGTGTGTGTGTGTATGTGTGTGTGTGTGTACGTGTGTGTGTGTGTGTGTGTGTGTGTTTGGGTGTGTGTGTGTGTGTGTGTGTGTGTGTGTGTGTGTGTGTGTACGTGTGTACTCACCCAGTTGTACTCACCTAGTTGAGGTTGCGGGGGTCGAGTCCGAGCTCCTGGCCCCGCCTCTTCAATGATCGCTACTAGGTCACTCTCTCTGAACCGTGAGCTTTATCATACCTCTGCTTAAAGCTATGTATGGATCCTGCCTCCACTACATCGCTTCCCAAACTATTCCACTTACTGACTACTCTGTGGCTGAAGAAATACTTCCTAACATCCCTGTGATTCATCTGTGTCTTCAACTTCCAACTGTGTCCCCTTGTTACTGTGTCCAATCTCTGGAACATCCTGTCTTTGTCCACCTTGTCAATTCCTCTCAGTATTTTGTATGTCGTTATCATGTCCCACCTATCTCTCTTGTCCTCCAGTGTCGTCAGGTTGATTTCCTTTAACCTCTCCTCGTAGGACATACCTCTTAGCTCTGGGACTAGTCTTGTTGCAAACCTTTGCACTTTCTCTAGTTTCTTTACGTGCTTGGCTAGGTGTGGGTTCCAAACTGGTGCCGCATACTCCAATATGGGCCTAACGTACACGGTGTACAGGGTCCTGAACGATTCCTTATTAAAGATGTCGGAATGCTATTCTGAGGTTTGCTAGGCGCCCATATGCTGCAGCAGTTATTGGTTGATGTGCGCTTCAGGAGATGTGCCTGGTGTTATACTCACCCCAAGATCTTTTTCCTTGAGTGAGGTTTGTAGTCTCTGGCCCCCTAGACTGTACTCCGTCTGCGGTCTTCTTTGCCCTTCCCCAATCTTCATGACTTTGCACTTGGTGGGATTGAACTCCAGGAGCCAATTGCTGGACCAGGTCTGCAGCCTGTCCAGATCCCTTTGTAGTTCTGCCTGGTCTTCGATCGAGTGAATTCTTCTCATCAACTTCACGTCATCTGCAAACAGGGACACCTCAGAGTCTATTCCTTCCGTCATGTCGTTCACAAATACCAGAAACAGCACTGGTCCTAGGACTGACCCCTGTGGGACCCCGCTGGTCACAGGTGCCCACTCTGACACCTCGCCACGTACCATGACTCGCTGCTGTCTTCCTGACAAGTATTCCCTGATCCATTGTAGTGCCTTCCCTGTTATCCCTGCTTGGTCCTCCAGTTTTTGCACCAATCTCTTGTGTGGAACTGTGTCAAACGCCTTCTTGCAGTCCAAGAATATGCAATCCACCCTCCCCTCTCTCTCTTGTCATACTGCTGTCACCATGTCATAGAACTCCAGTAGGTTTGTGACAGGATTTCCCGTCCCTGAAACCATGTTGGCTGCTGTTGATGAGATCATTCCTTTCTAGGTGTTCCACCACTCTTCTCCTGATAATCTTCTCCATGATTTTGCATACTATACATGTCAGTGACACTGGTCTGTAGTTTAATGCTTCATGTCTGTCTCCTTTTTTAAAGATTGGGACTACATTTGCTGTCTTCCATGCCTCAGGCAATCTCCCTGTTTCGATAGATGTATTGAATATTGTTATTAGGGGTACACATAGCGCCTCTGCTCCCTCTCTCAATACCCATGGGGAGATGTTATCTGGCCCCATTGCCTTTGAGGTATCTAGCTCACTCAGAAGCCTCTTCACTTCTTCCTCGGTTGTGTGCACTGTGTCCAGCACATGGTGATGTGCTCCACCTCTCCGTCTTTCTGGAGCCCGTTCTGTCTCCTCTGTGAACACTTCTTTGAATCTCTTGTTGAGTTCCTCACATACTTCACGGTCATTTCTTGTTGTCTCTTCTCCTTCCTTCCTTAGCCTGATTACCTGGTCCTTGACTGTTGTTTTCCTCCTGATGTGGCTGTACAACAGTTTCGGGACAGATTTGGCTTTCGCTGCTATGTCATTTTCATATTGTCTTTGGGCCTCCCTTCTTATCTGTGCATATTCGTTTCTGGCTCTACGACTGTTCTCCTTATTCTCCTGGGTCCTTTTTCCTTCTACATTTCTTCCATTCCCTAGCACACTTGGTTTTTGCCTCCCTGCACCTTTGGGTAAACCATGGGCTCATCCTGGCTTTTACATTATTCCTGTTACCCTTGGGTACAAACTTCTCCTCAGCCTCCTTGCATTTTGTTGCTACATATTCCATCATCTCATTAACTGGCTTCCCTGCCAGTTCTCTGTCCCACTGAACCCCGTTCAGGAAGTTCCTAATTTCTGTGTAGTCCCCTTTCTTGTAGTTTGGCTTCTTTCGTCCTGGCCTTCCTGCTTCTCCCTCCACTTGTAGCTCTACTGTGTATTCGAAGCTTAAAACCACATGGTCACTGGCCCCAAGGGGTTTATCATATGTGATGTCCTCGATATCTGCACTACTCAAGGTGAATACTAAGTCCAGTCTTGCTGGTTCATCCTCTCCTCTCTCTCTTGTAGTGTCCCTTACGTGTTGGTACATGAAGTTTTCCAGTACCAACTCCATCATCTTAGCCCTCCATGTATCTTGGCCCCCATGCGGGTCCAAATTCTCCCAATCGATCTCCTTGTGGTTAAAGTCAACCATGATCAGGAGCTTTGCCCTGCATGCATGAGCTCTTTTGGCCACTGTAGCCAGTGTGTCAACCATCGCTCTATTCCTCTCGTCGTACTCTTGCCTTGGCTTCCTGCTGTTCTGTGGTGGGTTATGCATCACTCTGTGTGTGTGTGTGTGTGTGTGTGTGTGTGTGTGTGTGTGTGTGTGTGTGTGTGTGTGTGTACTCACCTATTTGTACTCACCTATTTGTGGTTGCAGGGGTCGAGTCCTAGCTCCTGGCCCCGCCTCTTCACCGGTTGCTACTAGGCCCTCTCTCTCCCCGCTCCATGAGCTTTATCAAACCTCGTCTTAAAACTGTGTATGGTTCCTGCCTCCACTACGCCATTTTCTAGGCTATTCCACTGCCTTACAACTCTATGACTGAAGAAATACTTCCTACTATCTCTCTGACTCATTTGTGTCTTCAACTTCCAATTGTGGCCTCTTGTTTCTGTGTCCCCTCCCTGGAACATCCTGTCTTTGTCCACCTTGTCTATTCCACGCAGTGTTTTATATGTCGTTATCATGTCTCCCCTGTCCCTCCTGTCCTCCAGTGTGGTCAGGCCGATTTCCCTTAATCTTTCTTCATAGGACATTCCCCTTAGCTCTGGAACTAACCTTGTCGCAAACCTTTGTACTTTCTCTAGTTTCTTGACGTGCTTTATCAAGTGCGGGTTCCAAACAGGTGCTGCATACTCCAGTATGGGCCTGACATACACGGTGTACAGTGTCTTGAATGATTCCTTACTAAGGTATCGGAATGCTGTTCTCAGGTTTGCCAGGCGCCCATATGCTGCAGCAGTTATCTGATTGATGTGTGCTTCCGGAGACATGCTCGGTGTTATACTCACCCCAAGATCTTTCTCCTTGAGTGAGGTTTGCAGTCTTTGGCCACCTAGCCTATACTCTGTCTGTGGTCTTCTGTGCACTTCCCCTATCTTCATGACTTTGCATTTGGCAGGATTAAATTCGAGAAGCCATTTGCTGGACCAGGTGTCCAGCCTGTCCAGGTCTCTTTGAAGTCCTGCCTGGTCCTCATCAGATTTAATTCTCCTCATTAACTTCACATCATCTGCAAACAGGGACACTTCTGAATCTAACCCTTCCGTCATGTCGTTCACATATACCAAAAATAGCACTGGTCCTAGGACCGACCCCTGTGGGACCCCGCTCGTCACAGGTGCCCACTGTGATACATCATTACGTACCATGACTCGTTGTTGCCTCCCTGTCAGGTATTCTCTGATCCATTGCAGTGCCCTTCCTGTTATATGCGCCTGATGCTCTAGCTTCTGCACTAATCTCTTGTGAGGAACTGTGTCAAAGGCCTTCTTGCAGTCCAAGAAGATGCAATCAACCCACCCCTCTCTCTCTTGTCTTACTTCTGTTATTTTATCATAAAACTCCAGAAGGTTTGTGACACAGGATTTGCCTTCCGTGAATCCGTGCTGGTTGGCATTTATACTCCTGTTCCGTTCCAGGTGCTCCACCACTCTCCTCCTGATAATCTTCTCCATAATTTTGCATACTATACACGTCAATGACACAGGTCTATAGTTTAGTGCCTCTTTTCTGTCTCCTTTTTTAAAAATGGGAACTACATTTGCCGTCTTCCATACCTCAGGTAGTTGCCCAGTTTCCAGGGATGTGTTGAAGATTGTGGTAAGTGGCACGCACAACATATCTGCTCCCTCTCTAAGGACCCACGGGGAGATGTTGTCTGGTCCCATTGCCTTTGAGGTATCGATGTCCCTTAGCAGTTTCTTCACCTCCTCCTCATCTGTATGTATGTCGTCCAACACTTGTTGGTGTATTCCTTGCTGGTGTCCCCATCTGGTCTGTCCCCCCAGAGTCCTTCCTGTCTCTACTGTAAATACTTCCTTAAATCTCGTGTTGAGCTCCTCACATACTTCTTGATCGTTTCTTGTGAGTTCTCCACCTTCTTTCCTCAGCCTTATCACCTGGTCCTTGACTGTTGTCTTCCTCCTAATGTGGCTATACAGCAGTTTCGGGTCAGATTTGACTTTCGATGCTATGTCGTTTTCATACTGTCGCTGGGCCTCCCTCCTTATCTGTGCATACTTCGTTTCTGGTGTGTGTGTGTGTGTGTGTGTGTGCGTGTGTGTGTGTGTGTACGTGTGTGTGTGTACGTGTGTGTGTGTGTGTGTACGTGTGTGTGTGTGTGTGTGTGTGTGTGTGTGTGTACGTGCGTGTGTGTGTGTGTGGGTGTGTGTGTGTGTGTGTTTGTGTGGGTGTTTGTGTGTGTGTGAGTGTGTGTGTGTGTGTGTGTGTGTGTGTGTGTGTGTGTACGTGTGTGTGTGTGTGTGTGTGTGTGAGTGTGTGTGTACGTGTGTGTGTGTGTGTGTACGTGTGTGTGTGTGTGTGTGTGTGTGTGTGTGTGTGTGTGTGTGTGTGTGTGTGTGTTTGTGTGTGTGTGTGTGTGTGTGTGTTTGTGTGTGTGTGTGTGTGTGTGCGTGTACTCACCTAATTCATCTAATTGTGGTTGCAGGGGTCGAGACTCAGCTCCTGGCCCCGCCTCTTCACTGATCGCTACTGGGTCCTCTCTCTCTCTGCTTCCTGAGCTTTGTCATACCTCTTCTTAAAACTATGTATGGTTCCTGCCTCCACTACTTCACTTGCTAGGCTATTCCACTTGCTGACAACTCTATGACTGAAGAAATATTTCCTAACGTCCCTGTGACTCGTCTGAGTCTTCAGCTTCCAGTTGTGACCCCTTGTCCCTGTGTCCCCTCTCGGGAACATGTTATCTCTGTCCACCTTGTCTATTCCCAGCAGTATCTTGTATGTCATTATCATGTCTCCCCTGACCCTTCTGTCCTCCAGTGTCGTCAGTCCGATTTCCCTTAACCTTTCCTCGTACGACATTCCCTTGAGCTCTGGGACTAGCCTTGTTGCAAACCTTTGTACTTTCTCTAACTTCTTGACGTGCTTGACCAGGTGTGGGTTCCAGACTGGTGCTGCATACTCCAGTATGGGCCTAACATACACAGTGTACAGTGTCTTGAACGATTCCTTATTAAGGTATCGGAACGCTATTCTCAGGTTTGCCAGGCGCCCGTATGCTGCAGCAGTTATTTGGTTGATGTGTGTCTCCGGTGATGTGCTCGGTGTTATGGTCACCCCAAGGTCTTTCTCCCTGAGTGAAGTCTGTAGTCTTTGTCCACCTAGCCTATACTCTGTCTGCGGTCTTCTTTGCCCCTCCCCAATCTTCATGACTTTGCATTTGGCTGGATTGAATTCGAGAAGCCAGTTACTGGACCACATGTCCAGCCTGTCCAGGTCTCTTTGCAGTCCTGCCTCATCCTCGTCCGATTTAATTCTTCTCATCAACTTCACATCATCTGCGAGCAGGGACACTTCAGAGTCTATTCCTTCCATCATGTCGTTCACATATATCAAGAATAGCACTGGTCCTAGAACTGACCCCTGTGGGACCCCGCTCGTAACAGGCGGCCACTGTGATACCTCTTTACGTACCATGACTCGTTGCTGCCTCCCTGTCAGGTATTCCCTTATCCATTGCAGTGCCCTCCCTTTTACATGCGCCTGATCCTCCAGCTTCTGCACTAATCTCTTGTGGGGAACTGTGTCAAAGGCCTTCCTCCAGTCTAGGAAAACGCAATCTACCCACCCCTCTCTCTCGTGTCTTACTTCTGTTACCTTGTCATAAAACTCCAGGAGGTTTGTGATACAGGATTTGCCTTCCATGAACCCATGCTGGTTTTCATTTATAATCTTGTTCCTTTCCAGGTGTTCGACCACTCTCCTCCTGATAATCTTCTCCATGACTTTGCACAGAATACATGTCAGAAACACAGATCTGTAGTTTAGTGCCTCGTTTCTGTTTCCTTTCTTAAATATGGGGACTACATTAGCTGTCTTCCATTTCTCAGGTAGTTGCCCAGTTTCAAGGGATGTGTTGAAGATTGTGGTTAGAGGCACGCACAGCATCTCTGCTCCTTCTCTAAGGACCCATGGGGAGATGTTGTCCGGTCCCATCTCCTTTGAGGTGTCAAGGTCACTTAAGAGCTTCTTCACCTCCTCCTCAGTTGTTCGTATGTCATCCAACACTTGTTGGTATATTCCCTCTTGATGTTCCCTTCTGTGCTGTCTTCCCACAGCCCTTCCTGTCTCTACTGTAAAAACTTCCTTAAATCTCCTGTTCAGCTCCTCACATACCTCCTGATCATTTCTTGTGAGTTCTCCACCTTCTGTCCTTAATCTGATCACCTGGTCTTTGACTATTGTCTTCCTCCTGATGTGGCTATACAACAGTTTCGGGTCAGTCTTGATTCTCGATGCTATGTCATTTTCATACTGTCGCTGGGCCTCCCTCCTTACCTGTGCATATTCATTCCTGGCTCTGCGACTGATCTCCCTATTTTCGTGTGTTCTCTGCCTTTTGTACTTTTTCCATTCTCTATTGCACTTTGTTTTTGCCTCCTTACACCGTCGGGTAACCAGGGGCTCGTTCCGGTCTTCCCGTTGTTACTGTTGCCCTTGGGAATAAACTTTTCCACTGCCTCCTTTCATTTTGTTGTTACATATTCCATCATTTCATTTACTGGCTTTCCTGCCAGTTCTCTGTCCCACTGGACCTCCTGCAGGAAGTTCTTCAACCCTATGTAGTCCCCTCTTTTATAGTCAGGCTTTTCCCATTCAACTCCTGTTATTTTCTCCACTTGCAGCTCTACTATGTATTCAAAGCACAGAACCACGTGGTCGCTAGCTCCTAGGGGACTCTCATACTTGAAGTCCTCAATGTCTGAGCTGCCCAGGGTGAACACAAGGTCCAATCTTGCTGGTTCATCCTCCCCTCTCACTCTGGTAGTGTCCTTAACATGTTGGTGCATGAGGTTTTCCAGCACCACGTCCAACATCCTGGCTCTCCATGTTTCGGGACCCCCATGTGGCTCCAGGTTTTCCCAGTTGATCTCCCTGTGGTTGAAATCCCCCATAACCAGCAACTTTGCTCTGTTGGAATGAGCTCTTCTTGCCACCTCAGCAAGTGTGTCCACCATTGCTCTGTTGCTCTCTTCATATTCCTCTCTTGGCCTCCTGCAGTTCTGTGGTGGATTATACATCACTGCAATGACCACTTTGTGTTCCCCAGACTGAAGTGTACCTGCTATGTAGTCTCCTTCTCCCGTCTCATCTATGCCTTCCATCTGTTTTTTACAAGCAGAGCAACCCCACCTCCCCCCTGCCCCTTCTATCTTTCCTCATGATCTGGTATCCTGGTGGGAAGATTGCATCTGTTATTGTCTCCGTGAGTTTTGTTTATGTAACTGCTATGATGTCTGGGGACTTCTCATTGATTCTTTCTTGCCATTCCTCATGTTTATTCGTTAATCCATCTGCATTTGTGTACCAAACCTTCAATTTCTGTTCTAATACTGTAACTGTGGTGCGGGGGGTGGAAACAGAGGGATCGGTGTGTGATGGTTGGTTTGGATTGTTCAGTTGCCTTGGGGGTGTCGTGGCTGGAGTCCTTCTGCAGGTGTTTCTGGGGGGTGGGCTTGTCCTTCCATTTGATCCTGGGTTATTCTGCTCTCCTTTTTCATTTCCTCCCATTTCTCCTTTCGTTTTTGAACTCTCTCTTTCATCGTCTTCCTTTCGTCCTGTGTTCTGTCTCGATCGAGGTACACACTCCGGAACTCCTGCTTTCCTCTCAGCCGTGCTTTCTCCTGCAGGATCATGGTTCGGGTTGATTCTGCCTTGAAAATTACTTTGAGAGGCCGATTCCTTTTCTTTGTGAACCACCCAATTCTCCGAAAATTTGCCACCTGGGTCATGTCCCCCTCGCCTATCACCTTCCTGATATCTTCAATCGCTTTTTTCTCCTCCTGCTTTCTTTCATCGTAAGTTTCCCCTTTAGCTTCGTCTAGCCCATAGACAAACACGGATCTCTCCCTTTCCACCTCCCACTGTGACTCCCATTGCATCCTCTGATGTGTTTTAGTTTCTTCCCGTGGAGTGTTCCTTCCTTCAGTCCCTTCCCTAGTTATGGCCCCTATGCTTCTTGGTTTGTCCTTCCTGCTCACCTGTTCCTGGCCCCCACAGGTATCTGGTAAGGTCCTTGCACATGTCCTAGTTCCTTCAATGTCTTCCAACCTCTCATTCTGTCCTAGTGTGCTCCCTGCCTTTGTTTTGGCTGCATGTGGGTTTGACAGGACCTCTGCATACAGTTTAGTTTCCATGCTTCCTTCAGACCTGTTGTGTGTTTGATGTAGCCATTGCCGATGCTACTTCTGTAATATCTTTGTCTCTGTGCTGTTTCAGATGTCTCAGCTCCTCTTCTAATCTCTCTATCTTGATTTCTGCTGCTGTGGCCTGTTGCTTCCATCTTCTGCATTCTGTTGCTAACCTCTCTTCCATCTTCCTTTCCAGCTCATCTAGTCTCCTTCCCCAGTCTTCCTCTCTTTTTTTGAGCTCTACCTCCCATTCCTCCCTCCCAGATTCATCCTTGAAGCCCCTTATCCTCATCCTGGTTCTAGGTTCCCCCGTTGCTCCACAGAAGGGGGGACTGGTGGTTAGGGGGAGGGGAATAGATGGTTAGGAGGAGAGGGGATGGATGGTTGTGGGGGAGGGGGAGGATGGTTATTAGAGGGGTAGAGATAGTTGGGGGAGGGGGTTAGATGGTTTGAGGGAGAGAGGGGATGGATGGTTATGGGGGAGGGGGAGGATGGTTATTGGAGGGAAGGAGGTAGTTGGGGGGTTAGACGGTTTGGGGAGGGGTTAGGTGGTTTGGGGGAGGGGTAGGTGGCTAAGGTGAGGTGGTTAGGGAAGGGGGAGGGGTGGATACGGGAGGGGGGGTACGTGTTTGTGTCAAGTGTTTGTGTCAAGTGGTGGAGGGTGTGTGTGTGTGTGTGTGTGTGTGTGTGTGTGTGTGTGTGTGTGTGTGTGTGTGTGTGTGTGTGTGTGTGTGTGTGTGTGTGTGTGTGTGTGTGTATGTGCGTGTGTGTGTGTGGTGTGTGTGTACGTGTGTGTGTGTGTTTACTTGTGTGTGTGTAAATATGTGTGTGTGTGTGTGTGTGTGTGTGTGTGTGTGTGTGTGTGTGTGTGTGTGTGTGTGTGTGTGTGTGTGTGTGCGTGTGTGTGTGTACGTGTGTGTGTGTGTTAGTTACCATTTTGTCCTATGCACATGTCGTATGTGTGTGTGTGTGTGTGTGTGTGTGTGTGTGTGTGTGTGTGTGTGTGTGTGTGTGTGTGTGTGTGTGTGTGTACGTGTGTGTGTGTGTGATGTGTGTGTGTGTGTGTTTGTGTGTGTGTGTGTACGTGTGTGTGTGTGTGTATGTGTGTGTGTGTGTGTGTATGTGTGTGTGTGTGTGTTTGTGTGTACGTGTGTGTGTGTGTGTGTGTGTGTACGTGTGTGTGTGTGTGTGTGTGTGTGTGTGTGTGTGTGTGTGTGTGTGTGTGTACATGTGTGTGTGTGTGTGTACGTGTGTGTGTGTGTGTGTGTGTGTGTGTACGTGTGTGTGTGTGTGCGTGTGTGTGTACGTGTGTGTGTGTGTATGTGTGTACGTGTGTGTACTCACCTAGTTGAGGTTGCAGGGGTCGAGTCCAAGCTCCTGGCCCCGCCTCTTCACTGGTCGCTACTAGGTCACTCTCCCTGAACCATGAGCTTTATCATACCTCTGCTTAAAGCTATGTATGGATCCTGACTCCACTACATCGCTTCCCAAACTATTCCACTTACTGACTACTCTGTGGCTGAAGAAATACTTCCTAACATCCCTGTGATTCATCTGTGTCTTCAGCTTCCAACTGTGTCCCCTTGTTACTGTGTCCAATCTCTGGAACATCCTGTCTTTGTCCACCTTGTCAATTCCTCTCAGTATTTTGTAAGTCGTTATCATGTCCCCCCTATCTCTCCTGTCCTCCAGTGTCGTCAGGTTGATTTCCCTTAACCTCTCCTCGTATGACATACCTCTTAGCTCTGGGACTAGTCTTGTTGCAAACCTTTGCACTTTCTCTAGTTTCTTTACATGCTTGGCTAGGTGTGGGTTCCAAACTGGTGCCGCATACTCCAATATGGGCCTAACGTACACGGTGTATAGGGTCCTGAACGATTCCTTATTAAGATGTCGGAATGCTGTTCTGAGGTTTGCTAGGCGCCCATATGCTGCAGCAGTTATTTGGTTGATGTGCGCTTCAGGAGATGTGCCTGGTGTTATACTCACCCCAAGATCTTTTTCCTTGAGTGATGTTTGTAGTCTCTGACCCCCTAGACTGTACTCCATCTGCGGTCTTCTTTGCCCTTCCCCAATCCTCATGACTTTGCACTTGGTGGGATTGAACTCCAGGAGCCAGTTGCTGGACCAGGTCTGCAGCCTGTCCAGATCCCTTTGTATTTCTGCCTGGTCTTCGATCGAATGAACTCTTCTCATCAACTTCACGTCATCTGCAAACAGTGACACCTCGGAGTTTATTCCTTCCGTCATGTCGTTCACAAATACCAGAAACAGCACTGGTCCTAGGACTGACCCCTGTGGGACCCCACTGGTCACAGGTGCCCACTCTGACACATCGCCTCGTACCATTACTCTCTGCTGTCTTCCTGACAAGTATTCCCTGATCCATTGCAGTGCCTTCCCTGTTATTCCTGCTTGGTCCTCCAGTTTTTGCACTAATCTCTTGTGTGGTACTGTGTCAAACGCCTTCTTGCAGTCTAAGAAAATGCAATCCACCCACCCCTCTCTCTCTTCTCTTACTGCTGTCACCATGTCATAGAACTCCAGTAGGTTTGTGACACAGGATTTCCCGTCCCTGAAACCATGTTGTCTGCTGGTGATGAGATCATTCCTTTCTAGATGTTCCACCATTCTTCTCCTGACAATCTTTTCCATGATTTTGCATGCTATACATGTCAGTGACACTGGTCTGTAGTTTAGTGCTTCATGTCTGTCTCCTTTTTTAAAGATTGGTACCACATTTGCTGTCTTCCATGCCTCAGGCAATCTCCCTGTTTCGATAGATGTATTGAATATTGTTGTTAGGGGTACACATAGCGCCTCTGCTCCCTCTCTCAGGACCCATGGAGAGATGTTATCTGGCCCCGTTGCCTTTGAGGTATCTAGCTCACTCAGAAGCCTCTTCACTTCTTCCTCGGTTGTGTGTACTGTGTCCAGCACATGGTGGTGTACCCCACCTCTCCGTCTTTCTGGAGCCCCTTCTGTCTCCTCTGTGAACACTTCTTTGAATCTCTTGTTGAGTTCCTCACATACTTCACTGTCATTTCTTGTTGTCTCTCCTCCTTCCTTCCTTAGCCTGATTACCTGGTCTTTGACGGTTGTTTTCTTCCTGATGTGGCTGTATAACAGCTTCGGGTCAGATTTGGTTTTGCTGCTATGTCGTTTTCATATTGACGTTGGGCCTCCCTTCTTATCTGTGCATATTCGTTTCTGGCTCTACGACTGCTCTCCTTATTCTTCTGGGTCCTTTGCCTTCTATATTTCTTCCATTCCCTAGCACACTTGGTTTTTGCTTCCTTGCATCTTTGAGTGAACCATGGGCTCATCCTGGCTTTTTCATTATTCCTGTTACCCTTGGGTACAAACCTCTCCTCAGCCTCCTTGCACATTGTGACTACATATTCCATCATCTCATTAACTGGTTTCCCTGCCAGTTCTCTGTCCCACTGAACCTCATTCAGGAAGTTCCTCATTCCTGTGTAGTCCCCTTTCCTGTAGTTTGGTTTCATTCGTCCTGGCCTTCCTGCTTCCCCCTCCACTTGTAGCTCTACTGTGTATTCGAAGCTCAAAACCACATGATCGCTGGCCCCAAGGGGTCTTTCATATGTGATGTCCTCAATATCTGCACTACTCAAGGTGAATACTAAGTCCAGTCTTGCTGGTTCATCCTCTCCTCTCTCTCTTGTAGTGTCCCTTACGTGTTGGTACATGAAGTTTTCCAGTACCACCTCCATCATCTTAGCCCTCCATGTATCTTGGCCCCCATGTGGCTCCAAGTTCTCCCATTCGATCTCCTTGTGGTTAAAGTCGCCCATGATCAGGAGCTTTGCCCTACATGTATGAGCTCTTCTGGCCACTGCAGCCAGTGTGTCAACCATCGCTCTATTGCTCTCGTCATACTCTTGCCTTGGCCTCCTGCTGTTCTGTGGTGGGTTATACATCACTGCAATTATCACCTTGGGACCTCCAGAGTGAAGCGTTCCCGCTATGCAATCACTTTCTTCTCCGCTGTCTCCTCTCTCCAGCTCATCAAAATTCCATCGGTGTTTGATCAGCAATGCCACTCCTCCCCCCCCCCTGTTCCTTCTGTCTTTCCTCAGGATCTGGTATCCCGTTGGGAAGATGGCATCTGTTATCATACCTGTAAATTTGGTTTCTGTGATTGCTATGATGTCTGGTGATGCCTCTTTGACTCTTTCGTGCCACTCCTCCCACTTGTTTGTTATTCCATCAGCGTTTGTGTACCATACCTTCAGTTTCCTTTCCAACACTGTGGTTTGGGGAGCCTGTGGGGGTGGGAGACCTGGTAGCATACTGTGGGATTCTATGGTTGGGGGTTGGGTGGAAGCTGTGGGTATGGATTGTATTGTGTGTTGGGATGGTGTGATAGGTTGTGGGGTTCTGAGGATAGTTGTGTGTGTGCTTGCTCTTGCTGCTCTGTTCTGCTCTGACTGACCTCTGCTGGTTCCATCCTTGTCTCCTTTCCTAGCTCCTTTCGCTTTTTTGTCCTCTCCCTCAGCTGCTGTCTCTCTTTTTGTGTTCTGTCTCTGTCTAGGAACACCTTCTTGTACTCTTCCGAGCTTCTCAACCGTGGTTTTTCTTGGAGGATCCTGTTCCGCACTGTTTCTGTCCTGAGAATCAGCTTGATCGGTCGGTTTCTCCCCTTCAAGTACCCCCCTATTCTCTGAAAATTTACAATCTCGTCCATGTCTTCTCCCCCTATTTCCGTGATGATTTTCTCAATCTCCTTTCTTTCTTCCTGCCGTCTTTCAGTGTGTGTCCTTTCCTCTCTCTCCCGAAGCCCATGGATAAACACTGATTTTGCTCTTTCCTCCTCCCATTGCCTCTCCCTCTGTGACTCTGGTTCCTGTCCGTATGTGGCCATTTTCTCCCTTGATTTTTCCAGTGGCTCTTGGTAGCATGGTTGTGCCTCAGCATTCGCCTTATCTCCCTCTCCATCTGCACCCATCTGCTCTTCCCTTCCACTCCCTGGCCCTTCTTTGCAGGCTGATAGGACCTTAGCATATTTCATATCTCCTTCCTTCCTGTTCAACCTCTCAGCTTCGTATGGTGTGTCTTCTCTGGTCACTACCCCTGAGACTTGCTTCAGCCTGTTTACCTCAAATTCTAGGACCTCTACCCTGGCTACTGCAGTTTCGACTTGTGCCTCCCAATTCTTCGTCTTCTTCTCCAACCTCTTTTCCCATTTCACAGAGAGCTCTTTCTCCATTTTTTCAGAAAGCTCTCCTAATTTTCTCTCCCATTCTTGTTCTATCCTTTTCCACTGCTCCTCCATCCATTCCTCCCTACCAGTACCATTGTCATCTGATCCCTGATTCCTGCGAGTCCCAACCATTTTTTTTTTTTTTTTTTTTTTATTAAAAGAGAAAGTGAAAAAGAAAAAAGGGGGAGAGAGTGAGAGAGAGGGAGAAAGAGAGAGAAGGGGAGGGTAGAAGGAGGGGAAAAGGGGGAGAAAGTGAGAGAGGGGGAGTGACAAGGGAAGAGAGGGAGAAAGAGAGAATAGGAAGAGAGAGAGAAAGAGAGGAAGAGAGAGAGGGGGAGAGAGAGGGGGAAAGGGAGGGAGAGGGAGAGAGAGGAAGAGAGAGGAAGAGAGAGAGAGTGAGAGGAAGAGAGGAAGAGGGAGAGGAAGAGAGGATGAGAGAGAAAGAGAGAGAGAGAGAGAGAGAGAGAGAGAGAGAGAGAGAGAGAGAGAGAGAGAGAGAGAGAAAGAGAGAGGAGGGGAGAGGGAGGTGGGGGGGAAGGAAGGGTTAGAGGATCACTTCACAGGAAGGTGTGAAATCCTATATATGGGTGTGTGTGTGTGTGTGTGTGTGTGTGTGTGTGTGTGTGTGTGTGTGTGTGTGTGTGTGTGTGTGTTTATGTGTGTGTTTATGTGTGTGTGTTTATGTGTGTGTGCATGTGTGTGTGTGTGTGTGTGTGTGTGTGTGTGTGTGTGTGTGTGTGTGTGTGTGTGTGTGTGTGTGTGTGTGTGTGTGTGCGCGCGCGCTCGTGTGTATGTGTGCCCCCACTTCTAAGTATTCATACTGCTAATAAATATCAGTAGTAATACCCGTATTTCTAAAACTACCAACAGTGATTCTAGCACTTATCACTTCTACTTATAAAACACAGAAAGTAATTAGGTTGTAAAATTTAGCTTGTCTGAGCTTCTAGGAGTGTCTGACGTCACCCTCACTAGGCTTCCCCTCGCTAGGCTGCTCCTCGCTAGTCAACACTATCTTCACCTTATCTATGCTATTTCTGCTCTAATTCTGGTAATAGCTTGCAGGAGTGAGTGACCAGTATCTAACAGTGACGCAAGGCAGGATTCAGAACCCCCAAAAACAACCCCAACAGGTGAGTGATACTTAAACTGGCAGTGATGCGATGACAAGTTGCCAGATGCTGATGACGTAGCCTTCTATCACTATTTTGAAAATTCTTCACCTGTGATCTTTATAACCGTATATGCTCATGCACCCCGCGTCCCTCAATGTCACTTATGATAGAATACACTTCACTTATATTGGAATACACTTCACATTCGGTGTTACACTTTATATGTATAATGTCACACAACTGTTGTGACGTCACTGTTTCAGCAGGCCTAATGCCACCTTCCCTTGTTATATATTATATTTTTCCTTTCTACTTTTGCTTATTAACTTTTTCACTCTCACTGTATGGTGCCCCACATTTCACTTGTTATCCAATCTCTCGAAATTCTTGAACACCCGCTTCCACACTCACTTGAATCTTTGTATATTTGAATCTGTGTAGCAACAGAAGCCTACTATCCACTAACGGTTTGACACTTTGAAATATTAAAGATTTCAGGCTTCCTCTCGACTTTTTTTAACTAATAACTCTGGTTATCACTCGTAGGATTGTTCACTGACGTTGTCACTACCACTGATTACTGCTAGCAGTTGTTGCACGCCTTAAAAACCACTAAAGTTCTCGGAGCCTTGTGACCCACGTCTGCTGACTGACTGTGTGTGTGTGTGTGTGTGTACGTGTGTGTGTGTGTGTACGTGTGTGTGTGTGTGTGTATATATGTGTGTGTGTGTGTGTACGTGTGTGTGTATGTGTGTGTGTGTGTGTGTGTGTACTTGTGTGTGTATGTGTGTGTGTGTAAATATGTGTGTGTGTGTGTGTGTGTGTGTGTGTTACACAAATAACCCGCACATGAAAGAGAGAAGCTAACGACGACGTTTCGGTCCGACTTGGACCATTGACAAAGTCACTCTTCGCCCTTCCCATTATAAGTGTCTGATCCTCTAGTTTCTGCGCTAATATCTTGTGAGGAACTTTGTCGAAGGCCTTCTTGCAGTCCAAGAAGATGCAATCAACCCACGTATCTCTCTCGTGTCTTACTTCTGTTACTTCATCATAAAACTCCAGAAGGTTTGTGACACAGGATTTGCCTTCCATGAATCCGTGCTGGCTCGCGTTTATACTCTTGTTCCATTCCAGGTGCTCCACCACTCTCCTCCTGATAATCTTCTCCATGACTTTGCATAATATACACGTTAGTGACACAGGTCTATAGTTTAGTGCCTCTTTTCTGTTTCTTTTTTTTAAAAATGGTAACTACATTTGCCGTCTTCCATACCTCAGGTAGTTGCCCGGTTTCCAGGGATGTGTTGAAGATTGTGATAAGTGGCACACACAGCATATCCGCTCCCTCTCTAAGGACCCACAGTGAGATGTTGTCCAGTCCCATTGCCTTTGAGGTATCGATGTCCCTTAGCAGCTTCTTCACCTCCTCTTCATTTGTATGTATGTCATCCAACACTTGTTGGTATATTCCTCTGCTGGTTTTCCCCTCTGGTCTGAATGCGGATTCTATCCCTTCCCCGTGGTATGGTTTTCTTTTTTGTGTATATGTGTGTCTGTGTGTGTCTTTTGATCCCTATTCTTGACTCACACCTGCATCAAGTTGGTACAGGTGTGGTAATAACTCGCCTGCTGATTACCATATAGTGTTGGTTGATAGGTTGGTAAGGGGTGGTGGAAAGGGGTGAGCTGAGAGGTGTGGAACGTGAAGGATGGTAATGAGTAGACTGTGCAGGGTGATTATAGATCAGGGTGGGAAGGGATGCTGGTTACAGGGGTTAAAAGTTGTGGAAATACATGAGGAATGATGGCAAAGAAAGCGTGAGTAAAGTATTTATGTGTATTCACGAGTTGGATGCTTCACGCCCTACCCGAGGACTAACCTCAGAGCTCAGCCTCTAAAACTGGACATATTTCTTTCGCTGCGAGATCCAAGGAAAGTAACCCTAGTCGCTTGTGGCTCAACGCGATTGGAAAGATGCTTGAGCTTGAGCTTGAATTTCCAGAGCGTTGTTAAGACTGGAAAGGAAGAAGAATGGGTAAGGATGGAAATATAGGAAGAGGATGGGTGGAGGTAGGGGAGGTGGAATAATATATATAAGCCACCTAACACCTTTGGTGCATTATAATACAGATGTGTGTGCGTGTGTAGCGTTCTTTACACCTCACTTCCCAGCAGCTGCACACGGTTATACCAGTTGAATACTTGCATGTTGCTGAGTTGGAAGTAGGTATACTACTTTCAATTTCTTTTTTTATCGCGCAAGAGGTATGTTCGCTGCTTTCCTGGAGTTGTTGGCTGGCTTAGCTGTTTCTAAGGTGGTGTCCTAGGATGTTAGAAAATGATACAAGGTTAGTTGTAAGCCGTAGATTGTTTCAAGTAAAGTCTCCATAAACCGGGGATATTATTCTCCATGGAGGACATAGAATAGTTCAGGTGTTACCCAGTCTTCTATCTTTTTGGCGAGATCACTCCCCATTATTTAGAGAGCTTTGCGTTAATGCTGCGTGTAGAGTATTGTGGTTTAAGGTTATAGCCACTTGATGTGTGCGTGCTTTCTCTGCTCAGTTCATTAGAGAAGGGGAAGCTGTAGTTCTGAGTGGTTCTCTGATAACAGAAATGTTGGTCATCATCAATACTGCTGTTATTCGATGCACTTGCTGACCAAACGGACTTATCTTCTAAATCTATTGATACATCAGTTTCCCCGTTCCCAAAGTGCACTGGGTCATCATTTCCATCACCTCGGTGATGGGAGACAATGGGTTCTCTTCGTGGAAGGGTGCAAAAGTGAGATGAGCTGGATGCCCAGTGACTGCATCACTCAGAGCAGCAATGGAACCTGACTGGTCGATAGGGTCAGCCGCTAAGGCAGCGGACTGTGCAATGACTGGTGCAAGTGCAGGGGTCGTTTCTCCCCTGTTGGGGATGGGGTTGAATAAATGGGGGTATTGGGGGTACCTTCACCCCGGGTTGAGGGAGGGACTCATTAATGAGTGCACTTTATCTGGGACGCTTATAGCTGAGGCTCCATTTGTTAATAACAGCTCGTTGATGATGGTAGAGCAAAGCTGGTCATCGCCCCGTGCGATTTCACGGGCCATCATGTACATCACAGCCCCTTTCATTACTCCTTGTATAGACCCTGGGGAGATAGGGTAGGAGAGTGGACTTTGGGCTTGTTGCATACCAGGGTTAGGTTGGGGGGCTTGGGAAGTGAAGGTGGTCCAGATATTATTGGTGGAGGTGGCAGTAGATGCCCTGCCAGAGCTCAGGCGATTGGGGAAGGATACTCGGGACTGGATGGGTGGTGCTGGTGGAGTAGTTTTCTTGGCATTCACCAGTTTCTTATCTTCCAGAATTTTGTGGACTGTGGATTTCCTAAGAGGGTCGCTGGGGAGACAGCATGATGTTTCCTACCTCAAATGTCACACTTGGGTTTGCTCCTGTTGGTGCATTCCCTGTAAACATATTCTCCTGAACAGATACTGCAGACTGTTTTTCCACTAGTGCATTTGTTTATATTATGACCGAAACTAAAACACTTGAAGCACTGAATGGTGTTCACAAACCTTTCCACTGATACTTGGTCGGGTGTGCATTTGGTACCATAGGATTTCAAACCGTTGGCACAGATGAGTTTGGCTTCTGAAGTCTCGAGAATTAATTTCAGAGACAGCTGGTTATTCGAATTCTTTGCAAAATTTATACACCTTAAAGACTTTGTGCTGTTTATCTCCTCCACGAGTTCTTCAGCAGAATTTTCACGCATGGAGCTGTTGATGCAACAAACACAGAGCGTTGTATCGGAGAACGGGGGTGTTACCCTCATTGAGGAGTTTTTCGATAACATCTTTCTCTAATAATTCGAGTAGCTTCTCTTCCGAGGAGAGAAGTAGTGCTGCACCAGAGTGGGTCTGAAATATATCCACCAGTGCAACCGTGGCATTAGTGCAAATGAAGCGTAATATTTCATTTTTTGGAATTCTGGCCATCAGTGACCCGTAGTCTGACTCTCTTATTGGGCTTGATGCCCAATAAGTTAACTAAGTTGAATTATCAGGTTATGGGCATGGAAGGCTCGAAGGTAAACATATGCAACACTCAGAAATTATTGCATGTAAAGCAGTATTTAAATTTTCCAAAAACTTTCAGAAAAACGAATTGCGACCTACACAGGTTACAATCATTCAAAACTTTTCTCGTGTATGTCTAGTGTACATAGCATACAAATGTTTAAGAATGGTCTTGATGGCACAAGAATGCTATAGGCACATAAAAAAACATTAACTTGATATAACCTGCGATAACACAACAATGTCCAACACTGAAGAAAACTTATTAGTACTAAAAGATTAAAACTGGCCAGAAAATACATTTTCCTAATTATTGTTCGGACACCAGCATAATTTGTGCCTGGACAGCCTAAACTCACGAAATGGTTCATTCATTTCATCCGCTGCATCAGCCATTGATGATGGATGCAGTTCACAGTTATGTTTTCTTAACAGGAAAGCACTAAACCTGTAGGGGTCATATTGTGCCTGTGGAAGTGGAGGCATTCAAGTTCGAGTCCAGGAAATAGAAAATAAGTCCACTGGAATTAATAGTCCCTCACTAGTGTAAAGGGGTAAAATACTGCATAATGTTATATAATACTGTATTATTCACAGATAACCCGCACATAGAAGAGAGGAGCATACGACGACACTTCGATCCGACTTGGAGCATTTACAAAGTCACACTGTAAATGTGACTATGTAAATGCTCCTCTCTTCTATGTCCGGGTTATTTGTGTATTGTTCCATTCACGGTATTGTGACTTTTTTTGTTAATACTGTATTATATCGAGAACTGCATGTACACTACTACATTAAATATACCAACCGTCTTCTAGGCTGGACAAACTTGCGCTGAAATATTAACGGTGAAGGTCACTATTAGGGTCACAAGTGAAGGGAACCTGTCTAAGTGTAGTGATACTGCCTGTTACACGGGAGGAAAATTAAAGCACATGACAGCAGAGAGTTTGCATTAAATCGAAAAGTGAAAATGGACAAATCCTAATATTACTTAAAAAGATTTAGGAGTTCTGGTTAGCAGTAATCTGAAATCTGTAGCATTTTAACATGTATTAGACTTACATTCGTCCAAATGGCCACATTAACAAGCGTTCACATTTTTGAGGTGATGGATTAAGGCTTTCTGGAGTATTAAACGAAAATTTGTGAAAGATTAAACGAAAATGTTTCTGTGATTTTCCGAATCATAGGAATCTCCCTCGTTAAACTTAAACACAACAAATCTGCTTTTTCAGTACACTTTTAACATTTTTTTTTAAATTTTTATTGCTTTATGGAAAATATATATATATATTTTAAATCTCCAGTTGTTGCTCCAAGTATATTCATAACAGCAAAATTTTTCCTATACTTCCCAGAATCACTCAAAACTTTCGTAAAATACACCAACTTTAACGGTTTAAAGTCAATGAGAGGAGGTATTCTCCAGCTATTCTTTTTTAATAATTATGAAAATTAAAAAAAAACGTTGGATATTAAGACTTGATAATGGATCCAAAGAAGTTCTTAGCAGCATACTCCAATTAAGATAAAAACTGTGAAAATTATTTTGGGCTACCAAAATATTCCACGTTAATTAAACGTTTTACAGTTTGAGTTTTAAGAGCCCTTAATATACCCACTTACATAACATTTGTACGTAATATTGTCCTTCTAAGAAGATTTACGTAGTTACACAAAGTCGAAAATAACCGTAGGAATTATTAACACAGTTTAGGACCTAAAATAGGTAGGATTAGGTCTAATAAAGTAGTATTAGTTAGATAGCTAGTGTATCAAATACAAACTAAATCAGTTAAGAGAAGCTGGCTAGTTTAGTTACGGATCACAAGTCAAGGAGACTGGACGTGTTAATTGAGTGGCCAGGAAACCGGCATAACTTACTTGGACAGAGGAACTACTAGAACAATGAAGCTTCCAAACACCTAGGATACATACTAGTACTACTAAAACAACGAAGCTTCCTCAAACACCGAGGATACCTACTAGTACTACTAGAACAATGAAGCTTCCAAACACCTAGGATACATACTAGAACAATAAAGCTTCTTCAAACACTGAGGATACTAGAACAATGAAGCTTCCAAACACCTAGGATACATACTAGTACTACTAGAACAATGAGGCTTCCTCAAACACCGAGGATACATACTAGTACTACTAGAACAATGAAGCTTCCAAACACCTAGGATACATACTAGCACTACTAGAACAATGAAGCTTTCTCAAACACCGAGGATACCTACTAGTACTACTAGAACAATGAAGCTTCCTCAAACACCGAGGATACCTACTAGTACTACTAGAACAATGAAGCTTCCTCAAACACCGTGGGTACCTACTAGTACTACTAGAACAATGAAGCTTCCTCAAACACCGTGGGTACCTACTAGTACTACTAGAACAATGAAGCTTCCTCAAACACCGTGGGTACCTACTAGTACTACTAGAACAATGAAGCTTCCTCAAACACCGTGGGTACCTACTAGTACTACTAGAACAATGAAGATTCCTCAAACACCGAGGATACCTACTAGTACTACAAGAACAATGAAGCTTCCTCAAACACCGTGGGTACCTACTAGTACTACAAGAACAATGAAGCTTCCTCAAACACCGAGGATACCTACTAGTATCCAGACAAGCCTCAGCGAACTGGATTTTCGTTTCTGTCAGCATTATTGGCCAATGTTTCTGCTGGAACGTGGGCTGAAAACGTTTGCTGGGAGATTTTGGGACATGTACAATACCAAAGCTCGTCATTACTAAGGTGCCAAGAGTAATGAGGCGTATCTCTCCCTCATTTAAGTAAGCTGACTTGCCTTGTGTAGTTAACTATTACATAACAACGCAGTTTCGGGGAGTTTTCTTGCAGGAGCTACTGGTATGCCTGAGTTAATAACCCGGGATGTCTGTGTCAGCAGTTTTAGCTAAATTTGCTGCACCCTAGGAGGCAGTTCGATGAAAAATCCCCACAAAAATAATTCTGCAACATTTCTTGATTAAAAATTACAAAATTATATCTATATTTCACTAACTCTAGTATTGAAATTATGAAGCCAATCAGAAGAGTCTTTTTAATATTATCATATAAATACCAATATGGAGAACAGTCTGTGTACCAAGATGCCAGAGACAAACGAACTTTCCAATTGTTCGATGAAGATTTCCCTTCTTGTACTTCTACACGATTTAAAATTTGTAGGCCAGTCAGATAAGGTATTCTGAAGTTAAAAATGAAAGTCTTGGAGAGACAGAAACATTGCAACAATATTATCATCTCTGTAATATTATCATAGTTGTCATGGACATCAAGTTAATTAATAAGATTTGCATATTTAAATTTACACATCCCCGAAACATAATAAAAAGAGAATTGTCCAGCAATTTCTCTGAATCCAACGATTCATGTTTCTTTGTCTTTGTCTGGTGAGCTGCAGGTGGTAGCAAGCTCTAGCTCTGGCACCTTCCCTGCCCTAGGAGGGCTCATAGGAAGGTGTCTGTATTGTGCATTGCTCATATTTCGCAACTATTTATTTTACGAGTGTACACAAATGTTAGTGTGTCGCTTCAGTTATGCTAATTTTTAGTGCTGTGCTGGACGAGTCCTGAAGATAGAAAGTACAGTGTCTGCACGCTTCTCGCAAAACAGTGTTGGGGTGAATGATGATGAAAGTTTTTCTTTTTCGGGTCACCCCTGCCTTGGTGGGAAGCGGCCGATGTGTTAATAAAATAATAAAATAAAATCTGCTAGTAATAAATATTTTACATTTTTCCCGTAGTTTGTCCGTCTCTCAAGTCCCAATATAACAAAACGTTAAACAAAATATTACCTTCAGAAACGTTTTACATCAAAATTTAATTGAATATCTGTACTGTTTTCTGCTAAATCTTTAAGGGGTAACTATGTTATTTCACAAATACACTGAAACGAAAAACTAGAAGGCTTACTTACCTGGATATGTGCTTACTTACCTGGATATGTGTTTACTTACCTGGATATGTCGTACTTGCCAGTGCTGAAGCTATGAATATAGTGAGGGGAGAATACATATATTATTTGTAGCAATAACTAACTCCAGGTGTGCGTACACCTGTCTGTATCCCCCCCTTCATTAAACATATTCAGTGTGCTGTAGGTGTTTTTATGTAATACAAACACGCTTCATGCAAATTAAGTCGAACCTGAGGATTTTTAGTTATTCGAAAATATACAAATTCATGTATTAATTTTATATCAGAATTACAGCTTAGGCTTCATAATAAATCATTACAAACTATTTTCCTGCTTTAAAGAAACTGCTAAAGTTTGCTTCAGTGATATTAAATAACATATTCTACAGGCAGTAGAAAATATTTAAAGTTCGACACCATGCCCAGCCCTTCTAGGGTAGGGCCGGGATGGCAGACAAGAAAGGCCTAGCTTCTCCCTACGAGAAGCTAGGCCTGGGGACAATTGGTCCCCAGGTACTTGTGCCTCCTCCTCATGGGAGACTTAGGTCTCAGACACTCCCTAGACAGGGAGCCAAGGCCGGGCCACCACTTGGAAAAGGCCCGGGCCGGGAGAAATACCGGCGAATCTTTAATAATAATAATAATAATAATAATAATAATAATAATATTTAAAAATGTTTTAAGTAGGTCGTCGGATTAATTATGACGAGGTCACTTCAGGATGATTTGTATAGACTGATACAGTGGTCGCAGATGTGGCAGATGCAGTTTAATGTAGACAAATGTTAACTTCTAGGCAATGCATCGACACCATGCCTAACCCTTCTAGGGTAGGGTAGGTGCCTGAGCCCGAGCCTTTAGCTCATAAGACTGTCATTCCCATTTGCCCCCATGGGGCGGGGATGGCAGACCAGAGAGGCCTAGCTTGTGGCTAGGCCTGGGGACAGTTGGTCCCAAAGATGAGGAGGTACTTGTGCCTCCTCCCATGGGAGACTTAGGTCTCAGACACTCCCTAAAGAGGGAACCAAGGCCGGGCCACCACTTGGAAAAGGCCCGGGCCGGGAGAATACCGGCGAATCTTTAATAATAATAAAAAAATCTAGGCAATGGAACAGAAAACAGTCATTGTGCTTATAAACTAAATAATAATAATAGTAGTAGTAATAATAATAATAATAATAATAATAACAATAATAATAATAATACCTTTATTTCTACAAGTACTTGTACAAGGTATACAGGCCTAGCTGACATCAATGACATAATACTATATAGATCCCCTTAAGGGAGGTTCCTTGACACTGGTGAGGGGCTCTTGATCTATGGAATTGGATCTTTGCTCCGGTTACCTGAATTGAACCTGAATACCTTCCATTCCCCCCCCCCATGCGCTGTATAATCCTAAAGGTTTAGCGCTCCCCCCTTATTATATAATTTACTACTATATAGAAAGCCGCTTGTTATACAGAGCATTTCGGGCAAATTAGGTCAGATTTGTCCCAGGATACGACCAACACCTGTCGACTAATACCCAAGTACCCATTTTACTGATGGGGAACATAGGCAATCAGTGCAAAGAAACACTCCCAATGTTTCTACCTTCACCGGGAATCGAACCCAGACCCTCGCTGTGTGAAGCGAGAGCTTTAGCCACCAGGCCACTCTGAATGTGAAAAAGATTTAGGATTTCTGGTTAACAGTAATTTAAAACCAAGACAACAGTGAGTAAGTGTTCGCAATAAAGCGAATAGAATTATTAGCTCCTGCCCCCAACATCTTGCTCCTGGGGGATTTCAACTTAAGGCACCTAAAATGGAGGAATATAGCAAATAATGTTGTTGCAGTGATAACACCAGGAGGCAGCTCTGACGAGAACTCACACACACGAGCTTTAAAATCTCTGCACAAAATTCAACTTAAACCAGCAAATAATAGAGCCTACTAGACTGGAGAATACACTAGACCTCATTCATCTTCACTAACAATGATGATCTGATACGAAATGTCACCATATCAAAAACAATATACTCAGATCACAACATAATCGAGGTTCAGACATGTATGCGCGGAGCCCCAGACCGACAAAATGAGATTAGTCACGAGGGAGCCTTCACCAAATTCAACTTCAATAACAAGAACATAAAGTGGGACCAAGTAAATCAAGGCCTAAAGGATATAAGCTGGGAAGATAGACTAAGCAACACAAACCCCAACTTATGCCTAGAACAGATTAACTCGGTGGCACTCGATGTATGCTCAAGGCTTATTCCTTTAAGAAATAGGAGGAGATGTAAAATAGAAAGAGACAGGCGCTCCCTTTACAGGCGACGGAAAAGAATAACAGAGCGACTAAAAGAGGACAATATATCTGAAATGCGTAGGGAGTCACTGGTCAGAGAAATTGCAAACATCGAACTTAAGCTAAAGGAATCTTATAGGAGTCAGGAAAGAACTAAAAGCCATAAATGAAATCGAAAGAAACCCAAAGTATTTATTTTCTTATGCCATATCAAAGTCGAGAACAACGTCCAGTATTGGGCCCCTACTTAAACAATATGGGTCCTACACAGATGACAGCAAGGAAATGAGTGAGCTACTCAAGTCCCAATATGACTCAGTTTTTAGCAAGCCGCTAACCAGACTGAGAGTCGAAGATCAAAGTGAATTTTTTATGAGAGAGCCACAGAATTTGGTTAACACAAGCCTATCTGATATTATCCTGACGCCAAATGACTTCGAACAGGCTATAAATGACATGCCCATGCACTCTTCCCCAGGGCCAGACTCATGGAACTCCGTGTTCATCAAGAACTGCAAGAAGCCCCTATCACGAGCTTTTTACCATCCTATGGAGAGGAAGCATGGACACGGGGGTCGTCCCACAGTTACTAAAAACAACAGACATAGCCCCACTCCACAAATGGGGCAGTAAAGCAATAGCAAAGAAGTACAGACCGATAGCACTAACATCCCATATCATAAAAATCTTTGAAAGGGTCCTAAGAAGCAAGATCGCCACCCATCTAGATACCCATCAACTACACAACCCAGGGCAACATGAGTTTAGAGCAGGTCGCTCCTATCTGTCTCAGCTACTGGATCACTACGACAAGGTCCTAGATGCACTAGAAGACAAAAATAATGCAGATGTAATATATACAGACTTTGCAAAAGCCTTCGACAAGTGTGACCATGGCGTAATAGCGCACAAAATGCGTGATAAAGGAGTAACAGGAAAAGTTGGTAGATGGATCTATAATTTCCTCACAAACAGAACACAAAGAGTAGTAGTTAACAGAGTAAAGTCTGAGGCGGCTACAGTGAAAAGCTCTGTTCCACAAGGCACAGTACTCGCTCCCATCTTGTTTCTCATCGTCATATCTGACATAGACAAGGATGTTAGCCACAGCACCGTGTCTTCCTTTGCAGATGACACCCAAATCTGCATGACAGAGTCTTCCATTGCAGACACTGCAAGGCTCCAGGCGGACATCAACCAAAACTTTCAATGGGCTGCAGAAAACAATATGAAATTCAACGATGAGAAATTTCAATTACTCCGATATGGTAAACACGAGGAAATTAAAACTTCACCGGAGTACAAAACAAATTCCGGCCACAAAATAGAGCGAAACACCAACGTCAAAGACCTGGGAGTGATCATGTCGGAGGATCTCACCTTCATGGACCATAACATTGTATCAATTGCATCTGCTTGAAAAATGACAGGATGGATAATGAGAACCTTCAAAACTAGGGAGGCCAAGCCCATGATGACACTCTTCAGGTCGCTTGTTCTATCTAGGCTGGAATATTGCTGCACACTAACAGCACCTTTCAAGGCAGGTGAAATTGCTGACCTAGAAAATGTGCAGAGAACCTTCACGGCGCGCATAACAGAGATAAAACACTTCAATTACTGGGAGCGCTTGAAGTTCCTGAAAGCAAAAGACTCGGCAGACGATGCAACATCCCCCCAATGAAAAGCAGGGGTGTCATTAGCACGTTAAGAGACACTCGGCAGCACTCCCGCTCCAGAGAGTGCCAGGAGAACTAACTTCATTATTACGCTTATATCAGCTTATATATCAACTCTACGGCTTATTTATCTATCAGAATTGATCTAATATGATATAATAAACACTATAAATAACATACAAACATGTTATATACTCTAGACTGAATAAAATAAGCCATAATATAGCTAGAGTCCACCAGGAATATTTCGATATAAATGCGTTACTGCTCGTCTCCATGTGGTATTCTTTGGTCTTGTGATAGAAAACGATGTTATGAAGAGGATAACTGCACTAGAACATCAGTTTACTAAGAAAACCACCCAAACAAACGCTATTTTCGAGATTTTTTTTTTTTTCGAGACGGGGGGCCGGCCGGTGTTCCAGGCCAATATCTCGGAAGTAACTTATTCACTTATATCGATAAGGTGCGCATTTATTACTTAATTAAGTGGAATAATATTCACAGAAATTGTAAAATAATGATTTCTCTAATTTCTGATGGTACATTTTTGGAAATATTCCAAATATTTTGGGAGTTATGTGGGAGTAAAGGGCATAGTTTTTACAACATTCCAATAACTAACAAAGTTTATTTTTTGTGTGTGAAATAAAGTTAAGATATTTAGAGGAAACTAAACCATGAGAAATTCGTATAAGCATTGTTCTCTCGGCACCAAGTGTCCAAACAACCTTACGTCGTCCAAAAGGGCATTATCAGTAAATCAGTCCTTTCTCAGTCTTTTCTCAGTTGTTGTTTGAGGTATTTTATTGATAAATATTTACAGTAACTAGAGAAAATAAATCGTCTTGTGCACCAAAACTGAAGGAAATCGGACGGTAAACAAAAAAGCAACAATTAATTGCCATGATGACCCCTTAACTGTGTAGAAATTTATTGCTGCTGCTGTTATTAGGATCTGGTACCACAACGAAGAACTTGTTCAACTTTGGTGAATTTTATGCCAAAGCGTGTATCAAAGGGTAGTCACGTTTCTTATTAAATCAGTTATCAGTCATATTGCCATGTATTTTTTAAATAAACATTTATTTTCCAAATAAATGTTTTATTTCATTACTGATCCAGTTAAACAGTCCTGCGTTGCGATTCTGCATAAGGTTATTTCCCATAGAGTATCAACTAGGTTGAGGGCAGGAGAGTTTCCACGCAAATTTAGAAAGCATAGACCACTTTCTTCAAGAATCACAACATTCTTCTGTAAGTGTGGCATGGAGCAAGATTCTGCTGGAAGATTCTTTCCCCACTAGGAAAGTCTCTATCTACAATGGGAAGCAAATGAGTTGCCAGGATTGCCTTGTATTTGTTACTGTTCATCGTCCCCTCTACAATAACAAGCCGTCCAGGGCTTCTAGGAATAAAATTACCCCAAAACATCATCTTAGGTGGGTGTTTCGGCTCTTGTTGAATGTCTTCATTCCAAAGAGGACCGCCTTTGATACATCTCAATGCCACTGATCTTCATTTATGCACCTTCAAATATGCCGCATCTCATTCATATGTCATCCATCCCTTATGATCGATTGCAAACCACAGTTGTTTTTTCTTCAAAGCAGCGAACAATAATGGTTTCTTTACTGGCTTTATGGCAGTGCTGCCAACTTCAAGGAGCCTTCGTCAAGCAATTGAAAAATCAACATTTATTCCAGCTGAAGCCAAATCTCTCTCCAGATCTTTGCTGGGTTTCTTGGGATGCTTTCACACTATTTCTTATGATAACCTTGTCATTGTGAAGTGTATTCTTGCATTTTCTTCCACATCTTCCTCGACACGAACTCCACAATCACCACTGTTGTCACCTCTCTTCAGAATCCGACCAACAGTTGGCTTTGCTAGACTTAAATTTTCAGCAATCTGTCTGCATATTTTTTAAGAGAAATACTTGCACACTTCCTTGGGTTAACATCCATCATGAATTTCAGCAATAATCATGAACTGAAGGTGAGAATTTGGTGAAATCACAGTCAATCATGGAGCACGCTTACAGAAATAGCCTTACAGAAAAACAGCTGCTGTAGCACTGAAGAGTCGCAGGGTAACACCATAGCTGGATGGCTGGCAGAAGTCGGTAGAAAACTCTTCTGAAAAGAAAATAACCTAATCTACATTAATTAAGCTAGCGACTAAGGCATACTATGAGATAATCATAAAATTTACTACTGTCCCAAATAATTTACAGACTACTTTAAGTACGAAGTCATTCACAACACTGTACACCGTACATCAGGACCATATAGGAGTATGCAGCACCAGTTTGGAACCTACACCTTGTCAACAAGTTACAAAATTGCAGAAAGTGCAAAAGTTTGCAGCAAGAATAGTCCTGGAGTTAAGTAACATGTCCTTTGAAGATAGGTTAAGGGAATTCAACCTGACGACACAGGAGGACTGGAGGGATAGGGGGACATGATAACGACATAAAAACTACTGAGAAGAATTGGCAAGGTGGGCAGGGCTAGAAAGCTTCAGTGATGCGACACAGCAACAGGTGGATGCTAAAACTTAATGTGAGTCATGGAGATGTTAGGAAGTATTTCTTCAGCATAGAGTTGTCAGGAAGTGGAACGATCCGGAGAGGGAATTAGTGGAGGTTAGGGTTAGGTAAGGTTTGTGAGGAAACAGTACAAGCATTTCTTGACGCTGGTCTTCGGGGCGGCTGATGCCTGTAAATGAACTTAGTTAATTATTGTTTGGTTTCCTTCATTTTGGGTGAACGTTAAGAAGCCTCTTTAAATCATACATTGCTCAAGTTTCAATATGATAGCCCAACAAACAATTGAGAAAAAAAATATTTGCCAAAAAATCATGTATGGAAACAAATAGAAGACACGAGAGATAGATGTTGATAGATTGCATTTTCTTGGACTGCAAGAAGGCCTTGGACATAGTTCCTCACAAGAGGTTAATGCAAATGCTAGAGGATCAGGCATGCATAACAGGAAAGGCAATGCAATGGTTCAGAGAATATCCGACATGGAGGCAACGAGTCATGGTACGTGACGAGGTGTCAGAGAGGGCGCCTATGAAGAGCAGGGTTCCACAAGGGTCAGTCCGAGGACCTGTGCTGTTTTTGGTGTATGTGAATGACATGATGGAAAGGATAGACTCGGAAGTGTCCCTGTTTGCAGGTGATGAGAAGTTAATGAGGAGAATTAAATCGGATGAGGATTAGGCAGGACTACAAAGAGACCTGGACAGGCTACAAGCCTGGTCCAGCAACTGGCTCCTTGAAATGAACATCGCCAAATGCAAAGTCATGAAGATAGGGGAAGGGCAAAGAAGACCACAGACAGAGTATAGTCTAGGTGGCCAAAGACTGCAAACTTCACTCAAGGAAAAAAATCTTGTGGTGAGTATAACACCGAGCACATCTCCTGAGGCGCACATCAACCAGATAACTGCTGCAGCATATGGGCATCTGGCAAACCTAAGAATAACATTCTGATACCTCAGTA
>NC_091363.1:19768626-19776126 GCF_038502225.1 Cherax quadricarinatus | reverse complement strand
GTTACCAAATTCTATAACCCCACCACTAAGATAACTAAAACATCACACATTTTTGTACACATTCTCTTAAAACATGATATTTCTAAAAAATCCCACAAAATTCGATGAAAACCAGTAATAATTTGGAATATTTCGTGTATTTTTTTAAATTTTTGAATCATTGAAAACTCGGTAAAATGTGCTAAAAATGATGTTTTACTGCATATTTCGACGATTTAGAGCATTTAGAACACTTTTCAGACAAACCTCATTCTTCAGGTAAAATACATGGATTTTATGCTAATTTATGCTGAAAGTATGCTAAATTGTGACATTCTTGTGAAGTACTTTGTGAATACATATTTAACTAAAAAAAATGAAGTTTTCGAAAAGATACTAGAAAAAGCCTCGAATTGTCGAATTATGCCCAAAAATATAATTTTCGACAAATTTTCAACATTTTAAAATATATTACTTATTTTTAAAAAATCCTACAAAAATTTTGAATATTTCGTAAATATTTTTAAAAATATTTGAATCATTAAAAGACTCATAAAAGTGTGCTAAAGTGGTCTTTTATGGCTTATTTAGACGATTTAGAGGATTTTGAATCCTTTTCTGCGACACTTCATTTTGTACCTAAAACACATGGATTTTCACACTTTTTAATCAGAATTACTGCTGCAATTGTATTTTGTGCTAAAAGTAAGATAAATTATTAGATTTTTGTGAATACTTTATCAATACTTATTTTAATTAAAAAAAATTGAGTTTTTCAATAAATGCTTGAAAACGCTTTGAAACAGCGAAATATGCAAAAATAATATTTTCGGTCATTTTTCAACATTTATAAATACTTAACACATTTTTAAAATATCCCACAAAAATTCGATGAAAATCAGTAATAAATTTGAATATTTCATATATTTTTTAAAAATACTTGAATCATTGAAAAAGTCGGGAAAATGTGCTAAAATGATGTTTTACTGCATATTTCGGCGATTTAGAGCATTTAGAACTCTTTTCGCACATACCTCATTTTGTAGCTAAAATGGATGGATTTTCACACTTTTTAAGCAGAATTACTGCTGCAATTGAATTTTAGGGTAAAAGTAAGTTAAATTATAATATTTTTCTGAAGTACTTTGTCAGTACATGTTTTAACTAAGAAAATTGGAGTTTTTCAAGAAATGTTTGAAAAAGCCTTGAATCATAGAAAAATTCCAAAAAATATGATTTTTGATAATTTTTCAGCATTTTAAAATATATTACATATTTTTAAGAAATCCTACAAAAATTCTATAAAAATTAATAACATATTTAATATTCCATATTTTTTAAAAAAATACTTGAATCATTGAGAAACTCGGTGAAATGTGCTAAAATGATGTTTTACTGCATATTTCGACGATTTAGAGGATTTTGAATGCTTCTCTGTGAACTGATTTTTCTGCTAAAATTCAGAACAGAACAGAGGACTCACAGGTAAGGACCCACTGAGGGCGAGGGGCAAGTGGGGACAGGAGGAAGAAGATAGGCTGGGGAGAGGAAAATATCTTAAGGATTAGGAAAAGTGTCAAGACTATACCAAACTGCTAATCAAGGGAAACATGAAATGCAGCAGTGTCACTCTCAGGAGTATCTCAATTCGCAACGACTGGACGCGGAACAGGTACAGGTTACTACTAAAGGTGGCTCAAACGACTGTCGCAAGCACTTCAGCATAAAACGCACAAAGACACAGCTCTATGACAATGTCAATTTTATCATTGTTGGAATATTTAGGCTAAAAAAGTCAGGGAGTTTATTTGTATTGAGGTGGAGGTGCCGGGTCGTACAACGTTTGAAAGAGATTCACCTCATTGTAAGGATGCCTGACAGTATCTCCTAAATATATAGTCCAGTAGTCATGGTATGTCTCAAGTCTGTCAAGTTGTTTGTCACTGAGTGTCTTCCAGTATACGTTCAAAGCCGGTGTGTTAGTCGTGAGGTGAAGAGATTCGCTGGTGGCAAAATCGTCCCACCTCACTCCCAACACCCAACGTAATGCACGATTCTGGATGCGTTGGAATTTTAGTGCGTTAGTCTTGGCAGTTAACGTCAGAGCAAGTGGAGAGTAAGAGAGTAGAGGTTGAATGAGAGCTTTTTAGGGATGGAGTTGACTTGGGACTGGCTCCTCTCAGCTTATATAACCGTGAGAGCGCAATCCCAGCCTGTGTAGTCTTAGCAGTAATGTGAGGTTTTAGAGTCAGTGTGTTGTCGAGGGTAACACCAAGAACAACTGTGGAGAGGGAGCTTGGGATGGGGGTGCGGGAGGTGCTTGTTTTGAGTTCGACAGGAGTCGGGACATCGCGCCTTCTATGAAAGTATGTGATTTTTGACTTATTTGGGTTGTTTTTAATGCGCCATAATAATTCCCATAATAATCCATCATGCCAAACAGTGTCAAAAGCTTTCTCTACATCTTTGGCGACAAGGGAGGTGGTACAGTTCTGGGCCTTATTGACACGTATATAATTCAGGATTATATTCAAAACGTCTTGGGTAGAGCGTTGTTGTCGGAAACCGAATTGTCTTTCAGTAAGTTATTTGTCTCTAGATGAGTCCTGAGTCGCATATTTACAAGTCGTTCAAAGGTCTTATCCAAGATTTCAAGGAGGCTAATAGGTCTATAGTTTTTGGGGTCAGTCAAGTCTTTACCAGGTTTTGGTATGAGGCATGCAGTAGCAGATTTGAAGAATGGAGGGAAATAACCAGATGCAAGGGAAGCATTAAAGAGGTCAGTGATAGCGGAAGCAACAGAAAGTGGAAGGTGACGAAGGACAGAATGTGAGAGACCAGAAGCACCCGGGGCTTTTTTTGGAAGGTGTGCTAGTAGAGAATGAACATCGGCTACAGAAAAAGGAGAGTTAAGAGGATGCGTGGAAGAAAGTGTGTTTAGGTTTATGATAGGATCAGGATTTGTTAAGTCATCACGATTGGATACCCATCGCCCATATGTGTGCTATGACAGCTTGGTCTGGTGGATGTGGGTGGAAGATGTGTTCCCATATGTCTTTGAAAATGTGTACAGCTTCAGCAGGGTCAGAGATCTGTCTGTTGTTGTGATTAATGTGTCTAAAACTTGTGGATGGATGGGCACCAGTAAGTCTCCGAATGGATGACCAGAATGCTTTGGAATCTCTTGTACGCTGGATATCTGTTGTGTTTATGAGTGATTGCCAATGTCGGGCATGGCCATCATCTAGGCTATGGATGATATGTATGCGTAAGATAGTTAGGTCCCATCGGATAATGTTTAGTCTGTTTTTGTTTGCTAAGAAACGGTGTCTGTAACAGGTGAGCAATCTTTTTGTTCTTTCTGAAGGGCGGAAAGAGTAACGTACTTTATAGTGTGTCATGGGAACAGCCTCTGCAGCGGCTTGGGTAATTGGTTGTTGAATGCGTTGAATTTGTGTGTCTATGTCTGATACTGACCTATTGTCATAGTCGTGTGTGAGATCAAGAGTGTTAAGGCGTTGTTTGAACATATCCCAATCCGCCTGAGAGTAAGCTGGAGAGGGGCGAACTGGAATGAGTATGGGATCTGAAGAAATATAAAAAATGACAGAAGTGTGGTCAGATCCGGAGTGCGGGCCAGGTGTTGTGATGTGGTGTAGGTGAGTACTAGCTCTGTGAAAATTTTGTCAGGAGTGCCTTGGCCATTATATGTAAAGACTGTGGGGAAGTAAGGTCCAAGGTGTATGAGATGTTTCTGTGTTACAAGTGTATGAAGTTGCCTACCATGCAAGTTGGTGGAGTTGCCATGGAAGACAGTGTGTTTGGCGTTGAGGTCAGCAAGGAGGAAAACAGGGATATGTGTGTGATTAAAAAGAATGGTTAAATCATGAATATTAATGTTTTGGTTGGGTCTGGTATAAGTCGTGTAGAGGATGATGGGTCCGTGTGTCGTGTAAATTTTCACAGCCATGCTGTGAGAATATGTAAATGGAAGGGATAAGAATTCATGTTTGATGGTGCCTCTTACAAGAATAGCTACGCCATTCCAGTTATCGGCAGGGGATTGACGGGTTGTGTATCCTAAGTGTCTGACATGTTGATCATCACGCACACACGTGCTGTTTAATAACAACACGTCTGGTTGTTCAGATTCAACGAGGTCAGCAAGAATGTGTTTGTTTGTGTTATAAGCTCGTATGTTAAACTGAATAACCTTAAGGGCCATGGTTGAGGTTTCTTGATGATGGGGGATATAAGTTTTTCAGAAGTTTATCTGGAGAGTCTATCGTGATTGCACCATTAGCTAATCTGGTCTTGATCGGTTGTATGTCTTTTCTACGGTTTTTGGATTCAGGACGGGGAGGGAAGGATGAGGGGGGCTGGAGGAGGAGGTGGGAAGGGAGAATGAGGTAGGACGAGAGGATGAGGTGGGGCGAGAGGAAGAGTTAGGAAGAGAAGAGGGGGAGGACAAGGGTTGGTTTATTAAGGTGTAAACTGTATCCAAATAAATGTTGAAGTTGGGAGAATCAGTATAAGTTGGTTTCATAGTAGGAAATCGTGATTTATGAGAGGGAGTAGGAGAAAGAGAAGGACGAGTAGAGAGGCAGAACGAGGTTGAGATCTTCCAGTGTTGAATCCTGAGCTGGTAGAAGGAGTGGGAGGAAAGGATTGTGGCATGTGGGAGGGAAGAGAAGGATCTACCTGAGTAGAAGCATGAAGAGGAGTTTCTGGAGTGGAGAGAGAGGTGTTAGGAAAAGTTTCATCCTTGGGAAGAAAGAAATCAGGAGGGAAAATAATGGGGTCAAAATTGTTGACTTTTAGGAGTCTAAGAAATAAGATAGATGAGCTAAGATTACTCGCAAGTGCAGGTAATATAGATATTATTGCTATAACTGAGACCTGGTTCAACTTGAAGGATAGAGAAATGCCTTCTGAATGCAGCATAAAGGGTTATAAACTATTCCACACTGATAGGATCAACAGGGAGGGTGGTGGAGTGGCGATGTGTGCCAGAGATAATTTAAATTGTTGTGTTAGACATGATATAAGAATAAAAACATCCGACACAATCTGTTTGGCTACAATTTCTCGAGGGGTATGAAAAATTAATTTTGGGTGTGATATATAGGCCCCCAAACCATGATAGGGAGTGCAGCAAGCTGCTATGGGACGAAATTCACAAGGCGTCTAGATATGAAAATGTTGTGTTAATGGGGGATTTTAACTTTACACAAATTGATTGGAACAATTTGACAGGAAATCTTGAGTCTAGTGACTTTCTTGATACAGTTCAGGATTGCTTTTTAAAACAGTTTGTGACAGAACCAACTAGAGGAAACAATCTGCTTGACTTGGTTCTTACCAACAAAGATTCACTAATTAATATTCTTGAGGTTAATGATGAGCTTGGGGAAAGTGATCACAAATCACTTAGTTTCAATATATTATGGAATTACCCAGTAAACTCCAATCAAGTCTCTGTCCCAGACTTTCGATTGGCTGATTTCAAGGGACTGAAAATTTACCTGGGTGAGCTAAATTGGGATGACCTGTCTATGGGTCAGGTAGCTGGTGTTGATTGCCAATATGACGTTTTTCAGAGGATAGTTCTAGCTGCCCAGACAACTTTTGTTCCGAGTAGGGAAATTAGATCTAACAAAAATGATCCCAGGATGAACATTATATTAAAACATCTAATTGGTCAAAAGAGAGGCATTTTTAGGCGTATCAAAGGAGGGGAAGGGCAGTTAAGAAATCAATATATTCAATTAAAGAGAGAAATAAAGAAAGAAATAAGAAAAGCAAAAAGGGATTATGAGGCTAAGGTCGCAAGGGATTCGAAGGCTAAGGGTTCTTTCAGGTATACAGAAGTAAGATTAGAGACAAGATAGGCCCACTTAAGAGTAACTCAGGTCAGATCACTGACAGTGATAGGGATATGTGTGAATTTTTCAATTCTTACTTCCTCTCAGTTTTTATTCAGGAAGATACTAACGAAATTCCAGAAATAATAAATTATGTAGAACAGGACGATAATAAACTATGCACGATTGTATTAACTAGTGACATGGTCCTCAGACAAAGAGAGAAATTAAAACCTAACAAATCCCCAGGCCCTGATGAACTGTTTGCAAGGGTGTTAAAGGAATGTATAGATGAACTTTGCAAACCTTTGGTTAATCTTTTCAACATATCACTTCACACTGGCATAGTGCCTGATAAGTGGAAAATGGCAAATGTAATCCCTATTTACAAGGCAGGTGACAGATCCTTAGCTTCGAACTACAGACCAATAAGCCTTATCTCCATAGTGGGAAAATTTATAGAATCAATAATTGCCGAGGCAATTCGTAGCCATCTTGATAGGCACAGATTGATTAATGAATCTCAACACGGTTTTACTAAGGTGCGTTCCTGTCTTACGAATTTACTAACTTTTCTCGCTAAGGTGTTTGAGGAGGTAGATCATGGTAATGAATATGATATTGTGTATATGGACTTCAGTAAGGCTTTCGACAGAGTTCCACATCAGAGACTTTTGAGGAAACTTAAGGCACACGGAATAGGAGGAGAAATTTTTTCCTGGGTAGAGGCATGGCTGACAAATAGGCAGCAAAGAGTTTGCATAAATGGGGAGAAATCAGAATGGGGGCACGTTACAAGCGGTATTCCACAGAGGTCAGTGTTGGGCCCCTTGTTGTATATAGATGAGGGAATGAATAGCGACATAAGCAAATTTGCTGATGACACCAAAATAGGCCGTCCAATTCATTCTATTGAGGACATTAGTGCACTCCAGGATGATCTGAATAGACTGATGCAATGGTCGGAGAAGTGGCAGATGCAGTTTAATATAGACAAATGCAAAGTGCTAAATGTTGGACAGGACAATAACCATGCCACTTATAATCTGAATAGTGTAGATCTTAATACTACTGATTGCGAAAAGGATTTAGGAGTTCTGGTTAGCAGTAATCTGAAACCAAGACAACAGTGCATAAGTGTTCGCAATAAAGCTAACAGAATTCTTGGCTTCATATCAAGAAGTATGAATAATAGAAGTCCTCAGGTTGTTCTTCAACTATATGCATCCTTGGTTAGACCTCATTTAGATTATGCTGAACAGTTCTGGTCACCGTATTACGGAATGGACATAAATGCACTGGAAAACGTACAGAGGAGGATGACAAAGATGATCCCATGTATCAGAAATCTTCAATATGAGGATAGACTGAGGGTCATGAATCTGCACTCTCTAAAAAGGCATAGAATTAGGGGGAGGATATGTTTGAAGTGTATAAATGGAAAAGAGGAATAAATAAAAGGGATGTAAATAGCGTGCTGAAAATATCCAGCCAAGACAGGAGTTGCAACAATGGTTTCAAGTTGGAAAATTTCAGATTCAGGAAGGATATAGGAAAGCACTGGTTTGGTAATAGAGTTGTGGATGAGTGGAACAAACTCCCGAGTACCGTCATGGCAGCTAAGACCTTGTGTAGTTTTAAAAATAGGTTGGATAAA
>NC_091363.1:19745044-19768526 GCF_038502225.1 Cherax quadricarinatus | reverse complement strand
GTAATATACTTTAAAGTGTTGAAAAGCCTCGAAAATTTCAATTCCATTAGTAATTCTGATAAAAAAGTTTGAAAATCCATGAATTTTAGCTAAAAAATCAGGTTCGTCTAGAAAGTGTTCTAAATGCTCCAAATCGTCGAAATAAGCAATAAAACATCATTTTACCATATTTTTCGATTTTTTTCAATGCTTCAGGTATTTCATATATTTCGGGTACTTCATATATTGTGTCAATATATATTTCAAGTGTGAAAATCCATGTATTTAAGCTGAAAAGAAAGGTTTAATTGAAAAGTGCTCTAAATGCTGTAAATCGTCGAAATATGCAGTAAAACGTCATTTTAACATATATTTCGATTTTTTCAATGCTTCGGTTATTTTTAAAAAATAGCAAAAGCATTGAAAAAATTGAAAAATATGGTAAAATGATGTTATAATGCATATTTCGACGATTTGGCGCATTTATAGCAATTTTCAATTAAACCTTACTTTTTAGCTAAAATACACGAATTTTCACACTTGAAGTATATATTGACACAATACTACACTGAAATGTCATATTTAAGTTACTTTCAGCATAAAATTCAATTCCATCAGTAATTCTGAAAAAAAAGTTTGAAAATCTATGAATTTTAGCTAAAAAATCAGGTTTGTCTGAAAAGTGTCCTAAATGCTACAAATCGTCGAAATATGCAGTAAAACATCAGTTTGATACATTTTCCGATTTTTTCAATGCTTTTGGAATTTTCAAAAAAAATATATGAAATATATGAAATACCTGAAATACATGAAATACCTGAAGCATTGAAAAAAATCGAAAAATATGGTAAAATGATGTTTTACTGCATATTTCGACGATTTGGAGCATTTTGAACACTTTACAGACAAAGCTGATTTTTTAGCTAAAATTCATGGATTTTCAAACTTTTTTATCAGAATTACTAATGGAATTGAAATTTCGAGGCTTTTCAACATTTTAAAGTATATTACATATTTTTCAAAAAGCCCATAAAATTTCGAAGAAATTCAGAAATAATTTTGAATATTTCATATATTTTTTAAAAAATAGCAAAAGCGTTGAAAAAATCGAAAAATGTGTCAAAATTATGTTTTACTGCATATTTCGACTATTTAGAGCATTTAGAACACTTTTCAGACAAACCTGATTTTTTAGCTAAAATTCATGGGTTTTCAAACTTTTTTATCAGAATTACTGATTGAATTGAAGTTTATGCTGAAAGTAACTTAAATCTGACATTTTAGTGTAGTATTGTGTCAATATATATTTCGTGTGAAAATCCATGTATTTTAGCTAAAAAGAAAGGCTTATTTGAAAAGTGCTTTAAATGCTCCAAATCGTCGAAATATGCATTAAAACATGATTTTACTATTTTTTCAATTTTTTCAATGCTTTCGCTGTTGTAAAAAATACCTGAGGCGTTGAAAAAATAGAAAAATATGGTAAAATGATGTTTTACTGCATATTTCAACGATTTTCAGCATTTAGAGCACTTTTCAATTAAACCTTAACTTTTAACTTTAAAATACATAGATTTTCACACTTGAAATATATATTGACACAATACTACACTAAAATGTCAGATTTAAGTTACTTTCTGCATAAAATTCAATTCCAACAGTAATTCTGATAAAAAAGTTTGAAAATCAATGAATTTTAGCTAAAAAATCTGGTTTGTTTGAAAAGTGTTCTAAACGCTCTAAATCGTCGAAATATGCAGTATAACATCATTTTCCCACATTTTTCCATTTTTTCAATGATTTTGCTATTTTTTAAAAAAATATATGAAATATTCAAAATTTCTGAATTTCGTCGAAATTTTATGGGCTTTTTGAAAAATATGTAATATACTTTAAAATGTTGAAAAGCCTCGAAATTTTCAATTCCATTAGTAATTCTGATAAAAAAGTTTGAAAATCCATGAATTTCAGCTAAAAAAATCAGGTTCGTCTAGAAAGTGTTCTGAATGCTCCAGATCGTCGAAATATGCAACAAAACATCATTTTACCATATTTTTCGATTTTTTTCAATGCTTCAGGTATTTCATATATTTCAGGTACTTCATATATTTCATATATTTTTTAAAAATATCAAAAACATTAAAAAAAATCGAAAAATATGGTAAAATGACGTTTTCCTGCATATTTCGACGATTTAGAGCATTAAGAAAACTTTTCAAACAAACCTGATTTTTTAAAGTTAAAATTCATGGATTTTCAAACTTTTTATCAGAATTACTGAAGGAATTGAATTTTATGCTGAAAGTAACTTAAATATGACATTTTAGTGTAATATTGTGTCAATATATATTTCAAGTGTGAAAATCCATGTATTTTAGATGAAAAGTAAGGTTTAGTTGAAAAGTGCTCTAAAAGCTGAAGATCGTCGAAATATGCAGTAAAACATCATTTTAACATATTTTTCGATTTTTTCAATGCTTCAGGTATTTCACATATTCTAAGTCCTTCATACATTTTATATAATTTTAAAAAACACCAAAAGCATTGAAAAAATCGAAAAATATGGTAAAATGATGTTTTCTGCATATTTTGACGATTTGGAGCATTTAGAACACTTTTCAGACAAGCCTGATTTTTTAGCTAAAATTCATGGATTTTCAAATTTTTTTATCAGAATTACTGATGGAATTGAATTTTATGCTGAAAGTAACTTAAATATGACATTTTAGAGTAGTATTGTGTCAATATATATTTAAAGTGTGAAAATCTGTATTTTAGCTAAAAAGTAAGGTTTGTTTGAAAAGTGCTCTAAATGCTGAAAATCGTCGAAATATGCAGTAAAACATCATTTTACCATATTTTTCGATTTTTTCAATGCTTTTGCTATTTTTAAAAATACCTGAAGCATTGAAAAAATCGAAAAATATGGAAAAATGACGTTTTACTGCATATTTCGACGATTTTCAGCATATAGAGCACTTCTCAATGAAACCTTACTTTTTAGCTAAAATACATGGATTTTCACACTTGAAATGTATATTGACTCACTACTACACTAAAATGTCATATTTAAGTTACTTTCAGCATAAAATTCAATTCCATCAGTAATTCTGATAAAAAAGTTTGAAAATCCATGAATTTTTGCTAAAAAATCAGGTTTGTCTGAAAAGTGTTCTAAATGCTGTAAATCGTCGAAATATGCAGTAAAACATCATTTTTCCACATTCTTCGATTTTTTCAATACTTTTGGTATTTTTAAAAAATATATGAAATATTCAAAATTATTTCTGAATTTCATCAAAATTTTATGGGCTTTTTGAAAAATATATAATATACTTTAAAACTGTGAAGAGCCTCGAAAATTTTAATTCCATTGGTAATTCTGATAAAAAAGTTTTCAAGTCCATGAATTTTAGCTAAAAAATCAGGGTTGTCTGAAAAGTGCTCTAAATGCTGCAAATCGTCGAAATATGCAGTAAAACATCATTTTAGCATATTTTTCGATTTTTTCAATGCTTCATTTATTTCATATATTTCAGGTATTTCATATATTTCATATATTTTTTAAAAATACCAAAAGCATTGAAAAAATCGAAAAATATGGCAAAATGATGTTTTGCTGCATATTTCGACGATTTGCAGCATTTCGAGCACTTTTCACACAAAACTGATTTTTTTAGCTAATATTCAGGATTTTCAAACTTTTTATCAGAATTACTGATGGAATTAATTTGATGCTGAAAGTAACTTAAATATGACATTTTAGTGTAGTATTGTGTCAATATATATTTCAAGTGTGAAAATTCATGTTTATAGCTAAAAAGAAGGGTTTGTTTGAAAAGCGCTCTAAATGCTCCAAATCGTCGAAAAATGCAGTAAAACATCATTTTGCCATATTTTTCGATTTTTTCAATGCATCAGGTATTTTTAAAAATAGCAAAAGCATTGAAAAAAATCGAAAAATATGGTAAAATGATGTTTTACTGCATATTTCGACGATTTGGAGCATTTACAGCACTTTTCAAACAAACCTTTCTTTTTAGCTAAAATACATTGATTTTCACACTTGAAATATATATTGACACAATACTACACTAAAATGTCATATTTATGTTACTTTCAAAACTATTTCTGAATTTCATCGAAATTTCATGGGCTTTTTGAAAAATATGTAATATACTTTAAAATGTTGAAAAGGCTCGAAAATTTAAATTCCATCGTTAATTCTGATAAAAAAGTTTGAAAACCCATGAATTTTAGCTAAAATATAAGGTTTGTCTGAAAAGTGTTCTAAATGCTCCAAATCGTCAAAATATGCAGTAAAACATCGTTTTCCATTTTTTTCGATTTTTTCAATGCTTCACGTATTTTTAAAAATAGCAAAATCATTGAAAAAATCGAAAAACATGGTAAAATGATGTTTTACTGCATATTTCGACGATTTGGAGCATTAAGAGCACTTTTCAAACAAACCTTTCTTTTTAGCTAAAATACATGGATTTTCACACTTGAAATATATATTGACACAATACTAAACTAAAATGTCATATTTCAGTTACTTTCAAAATTATTTCTGAATTTCATCGAAATTTTATTGGCTTTTTGAAAAAATATGTAATATATTTTAAAATGTTGAAAAGGCTCGAAAATTTCTATTCCATCAGCAATTCTGATAAAAAAGTTTGAAAATCCATGACATTTAGCTAAAAAATCAGGTTTGTCTGAAAATTGTTCTAAATGCTCTAAATCGTCGAAATATGCAGTAAAACATCATTTTGCCATATTTTTCGATTTTTTCAATGCTTTTTGGTATTTTTAAAAAATATATGAAATATATGAAATAATATATGAAATACCTGAAATATATGAAATACCTGAAGCATTGAAAAAAAATCGAAAAATATGGTAAAATGATGTTTTGCTGCATATTCGTCGAAATATGCGAGAAAATATGATTCTCGTTGATTTTTCAACATTTGTTTAACACATTTTTAAAAAGTCCCAATAAAAATTAGTAAAAATCAGCATTTATTTTGAATATTTCATATATTATTTAAAAAATACTTGAATTATTTAAAAAAAATAGTGAAATGTGCTAAAACGATTTTTTGTTGCATATTTCTACGATTTAGACCGTCTTGAATGGTTTTCTGACAAACCTAATTTTTTAGCTAATTTTCATAGATTTTCACACTTTTAAATCAGAATTACTGCTCCAATTAAATTTTTTGCTACGAATAATTATGATACTTTTGTGAAGTACTTTGTAAATACATATTTTAACTAAAGAATTGAAGTTTTTCAAGAAATGCTTCAAAAACCTTGAATCGTCAAAATATACAAAAAAAAATATGATTTTTCGATGTTTTATCAACTTTACCATATACTTTGCACATTTATAAAAAATCCGAATAAAAATCGATAAAAATCAGTATGTATTGTGAATATTTCATATACACGAAAAAAAAAAACACTTGAAACATTAAAAAAAATGGGGGAAATGTGCTAAAATGATATTCTATTGCATATTTCGACGATTTACAGCGTTCTGGATGCTTTTTTGATGAAGCTCATTTTTTTTATCTAAAATTCATAGATTTTCACACTTTTAAATCAGAAGTAAGCAAAATTATGCTGTTTTGTGCAGTATTTTGGAAATACATATTTTAACACAAAAAATTAATCTTTTTCAAGAAATGTTTGAATCGTCGAAATATGCCAAGAAATATGATTTTTGATGATTTTTGAACATTTTTAAACGTTTAACATACTTTTAAAAAATCTCTCTGAATGTCGATAAAATTAAAAATAATTTTAAATATATCATATATTTCTTAAAAAATACTAATAACATTACAAAACTCAGAAAAAATGTGCTGCAATGGTATTTTATTGCATATTTCGATGATTTAGAGCATTTGAAAGCATTTTCTAGTTAAAATACATAAATTTTCGCAATTTTAAATCTGATTTATTGCTGCAATTGAATTTTATGGTAAAAGTAAGCTAAATTATCCTATTTTTGTGAAGTACTTTGTCAAAACATATTTTAAACAAAGAAATGACGTTTTTCAAGAAATTGTTGTAAAATCCTTGAATCGTCGAAATATGCCAAAAAATATGATTATCGATGATTTTTAAACATTTTTAAATATTTCACATATTTTCAAGAAATCGCACTAAAAGTCGATACACATCAATAACTGTTTTAAATATTTCACATATTTAAAAAAAATAATATTAAAAAACTCAGAAAAATGTGTTGAAATGGTCTTTTATTGCATATTTCGACGATTTAGAGCATTTTGAATAGTTTTCTGACAAACCTCATTTCCAAGCTAAAATTCATAAATTTTCGCACTTTTAAATCAGAATTACTGCTGCAATTGAATTTCATGCTAAAAATAAGCTAAATTATGCTATTTCTGTGAAGGACATTGGCAAAACATATTTTAACTAAAAAATGAAGTTTTTTAAGAAATGCTTGAAAAAGCCTTGAATAGTTGAAACATGACAAAAAAAATATGATTTTCAATTACTTTTCATCATTTATAAATATTCTACATATTTTTGAAAAAATCCCGCTGAAAATCGAGAAAAATCAATAATAATTTTGAATATTTCATATATTTTTTATGAAAAGAAATATGTTGAAATGGTCCTTTATTGCATATTTCGGTGATTTAGATCATTTTGAATGCTTTTCTGGCGAACCTTATTTTTTATCTAAAATACATATATTTTCACAATTTTAAATCAGAATTACTGCCGTAATTGAATTTTCTGCTGAAAGTAAGCTAAATTCTGGTATCGTTTGAAGTACTTTGTCAATACACATTTTAATTAACTAAAAACAATGATTGAAAAAGCCTTAAATCGCCGAAATATGCCAGGAAATATGATTTTTCGATGATTTTTCAACATTTATAAATATTTTGCATTAAAAAAAAAATCGCACTGAAAATCGATGAAAAATAAATAACAATTTTGAGAATTTGATGATTTTTAAAAAAATACTAGTAACCCTAAAAAACTCAGAGAAACGTGTTGAAATGGTCTTTTGTTGCATATTTCGACGATTTAGAGCATTATGAATGCTTTTCTGACCAATTTCATTTTTTAGCTAAAATATATCGAGTTTTACACTTTTAAATCAGAATTACTGCTGCAATTGAATTTTATACTAAAAGTATGCTAAATTATCCTTTTCTTGTGAAGTGCAAAAAATGAAGTTTCTTCAAGAAACGGTTGGAAAAGCCTCGAATCGTCAAAAAATGCAAAAAAGTATGATTTTCTATGATTTTTCAACATTTTTAAACATTATACATATTTTTAGAAAATCTTTCTGGATGTCGAGAAAAATTAATGATAATTTTAAATATTTCATGTTTACAAAAAGAATGCTAATAACATTAAAAAACTTAGAGAAATGTGATGAAACGATCTTTTATTGCATGTTTCGAAGATTTAGAGCATTTTTAATGGTTTTCTTACAAACCTCATTTTCTAGCTAAATTACATAGATTTTCACATTTTAAATCAGAAATACTGCTGCAATTGAACTTTATGCTAAAAGTATGCTAAATTATACTATTTCTGTGAAGTACTTTGTCAATACATATTTTAACTAAATATGCCAAAGTATGATCTTCGATGATTTTTCAGCATTTTTAAATATTTTACATATTTTTGAAAAATACCCCTAAAAGTCAATGAAACTCAATAATAATTTTGAATATTTCATACATATTTTTTAAAAAATACCAATAACATTAAAAAACTCAGATGAATGGGCTGAAATGGTCTTTTATTGTATATTTCGGCGATTTAGAGAGTTTTGAATGCTTTTCTGACAAACCGCATTTTTTAGCTAAAATGCTAAATGGAATTTTATGTTAATTTTCTGCTACTTCTGTGAAGTACATTGTCAATATATATTTTAAATGAAAAATATTAAATTTTTGAAGAATCCTCGAAAAAGTCTTGAATCGTCGAAATGTGCGAAAAAGTACAATTTTCGGCGATTTTTCAGCATTGATAATTATTTTGCAATTTTTTTTTTCAAAAAATCCCACTGACAGTCGATAAAAATTAATATTTATTTTAAATATTTCATATATTTTTTAAAATAACATTAAAAATCTCAGATAAATGTGTTGAAATGATCTTTTATTGCATATTTCGACGATTTACAGCATTTTGAATGGTTTTCTGACAAACCTCATTTTTTAGCTACAACACAGATTTTCGCACTTTTAAACTGGTGAAACCTGCTTCTGAGCCCTGTGGAAATGACAAAGCAGCTTTATGTTCATCAGCATCCTGTAAGGTTAAATGTTCTTCACCTGCTGTAATGTCAGGGATGTTAATGTGGGTACACAGAAATCACTCTCTACGAAAGTAAAAGACTGGGCAGGCGATGCAAAATGCCCCCAATTAAAAGTAGGGGCGCCATTGGTACACTAAGGGAAAACACCATAAGTGTCCGGGGCCGAAGACTGTTCAACAGCCTCCCATCAAGAATTAGGGGAATTGCCAATAAACCCCTGGCTGCCTTCAAGAGAGAGCTGGACAGATACCTAAAGTCAGTGCCGGATCACCCGGGCTGTAGCTCGTACGTTGGACTGCGTGCGGCCAGCAGTAACAGCCTGGTTGATCAGGCCCTGATCCATCGGGAGGCCTGGTCATGGACCGGGCCGCAGGGGCGTTGATCCCCACAATAACCTCCAGGTAACCTCCAGGTAACTGGGAGCCCTGGGTGGATGTTTGTCCTTCAGGGCTTGTGCCATACTAACGTCCTTAGAAGCAATGGTATTTTCACTGGTTATAAGCCTCAGTGCCTATTTGGGCTCTGATTTTTGAGGTGTCAGGTGTCCTGTAGTTGGAATTTGCCCGGCGAGTGTTTGTCACCCTAGGGGGAGACGGACGAGGTTGTTATCTCTAGGGAATTCATTTATTGCCTTAATAACATATGTTGCTAGTGACTTGTCCCTCCTTGGTAGGACAGCCAAACAGGCACTGTCAAATAGCAGTAGGATGTGCAAGGATACGTTGCTTGAAGGAGCATTGTTGACTTTCTTCAAGAGGTCAGAGAATTTGTAAGCAGCTTGAGGGCAAGCTGATTTGGGGATGTGTGTCAGCGTCCTGGTGGATGTTAATTAGATTGCAGATTACGGGTCGTCTGGGAGGGGCTGTTGATTGTTCCCATTTGGAGCTCTCCTGGATTCTAGACATCCATTGTGTACACGGATGTTGCCAGTTGAGGGATTGAGTGCACATTCCCAGTGGAACACCTGGCAGATGCCTCGTGGACGGAATCCAAGAAGTTGACTCTGTCGGGGATATATATATATATATATATATATATATATATATATATATATATATATATATATATATATATATATATATATATATATATGTATATATATATATATATATATATATATATATATATATATATATATATATATATATATATATATATATATATATATATATATATATATATATATATATATATATATATATATATATATATATATATATATATATATATATATATATATATATATATATATATATATATATATATATATATATATATATATATATGTCGTGCCGAATAGGCAGAACTTGCGATCTTGCCTTAAATAGCAACGCTCATCTTGCCATAAAGGACAAGTGAAAATTTGTGTATGCAATAATTTCGCCAAAATCATTCTGAACCTAACGAAAAAAAATATATTTCACTGTGTTTCTGGAGTTTATCTGGAGAGAGTTCCGGGGGTCAACGCCCCCGCGGCCCGGTCTGTGACCAGGCCTCCTTAGGTCAGTGTCCCAGGATGCGACCCACACCAGTCGACTAACACCCAGGTACCCATTTTACTGATGGGGAACATAGACAACAGGTGGAAAGAAACACGTCCAATGTTTCTACTCTGGCTGGGAATCGAACCCAGGCCCTCACCGTGTGAAGCGAGAGCGTTAACCACCAGGCCACCAACAAATCTAAAATATATTTAGTTGGGTTAGGCTAAAATAAATTGTTCTTGTTATAATAAGGTTAGGTAAGTTTTCTAAGATTCTTTTGGAGCAAAATTAAAAAATTTTACATTAACATTAATGATAAAAATATATCTTCAAACGTATAAGATAAAATTTTAGAAAGGACTTAATTTTAAATGAGTTCTTGCTCATTGACCAGTTTTACATATTCGGCACGACATATATATATATATATATATATATATATATATATATATATATATATATATATATATATATATAGGATGGGGTCCACCTCTGGAGTAAATTGTGGGACCCATAGCCTCGGAGAAGTGGATAAAAAGGCTTCAAGGAAGAATATTTGGATTTCTTCCTGAAGCCATTTGAATATTCCACTTCCCCTACCACCCCATCTTTTAAACTATTTTTTTTACCAATAGGAATATTTTATTACATAATATGGCACAGAAGATTTAAGAGATACATTGTTGATATAAAGGTGGCATATATATATATATATATATATATATATATATATATATATATATATATATATATATATATATATATATACATGTTGTTACGTGTGTATCACCGATTATAAGGCGAAAATCTCATCCAGCTCCTCAGAATAGGCAGAACTTGCGATCTTGGCTTAAATAGCAACTCTCATCTTGCCATATAGGACAAGTTAAAATTTGTGTATGCAATAATTTCGCAAAAATCATTCTGAACCTAACGAAAAAAATACATTTGATTGTGTTTGTTTAGTACTAAATTATATATATATATATATATATATATATATATATATATATATATATATATATATATATATATATATATATATATATATATATATATATATATATATATATATATGGAGGGAGGGAGCCAGTTTGTGGTGCTCCATGCATTTTGTGTGTAAACCAAGAAACAACATGGTTACAAGGGTCATTTTCGGCAGACATCTTCGTGAGTATCCACCGGAGATTACAGAGTCGAGACAATCCTCTGGATCAGACCGTTGCTTCTTTATCAGTGAAAGTGCAATGTGCATGTGGGGAGTTGGAGAGTAGTATTGGTCTCTAGAGGATCCTGCCAGCAGAGGTGTGGAGGAGGTTTGTTTAACCTCTGTGGTCGCCTGGGTTGGGAGGGGTACAGTGGTGGCTCACTACTCCGTCATTGGATGCTGAACAGAAGAACACCTCGGTTAATAGTGAGAACATGGTGATTAGTGTGCCAAGTATTAGTGTTGCAAGTATATCGAATAGGTGATAATTTAATAAATGTTGTAACGAGTTTTTATGAGGATAGTGAGGCTCAGGTTAGGGTGTGTAGAAGAGAGGGAGACTACTTCCCGGTAAAAGTAGGTGTAATGTCACCATGGTTGTTTAATATGTTTATAGATGGGGTTGTAAAAGAAGTAAATGATAGTTTGTTCGGGAGAGGGGTGGGATTAAATTATGGGGATTCAAATACAAAATGGGAATTGACACAGTTGCTTTTTGCTGATGATACTGTGCTTATGGGAGATTCTAAGGAAAAATTACAAAGGTTATTGGATGAGTTTGGGAGCGTGTGTAAAGGTAGAAAGTTGAAAGTGAACATAGAAAAGAGTAAAGTGATGAAAGTATCAAATGATTTAGATAAAGAAAAATTGGATATCAAATTGGGGAGGAGGAGTATGGAAGTAGTGAATGTTTTCAGATATTTGGGAATTGACTTGTCGGCGGATGGATTTATGAAGGATGAGGCTAATCATAGAACTGATGAGGGAAAAAAGGTGAGTGGTGCATTGAGGAATATGTGGAGACAAAAAATGTTATCTATGGAGGCAAAGGAAGGAATGTATGAAAGTATAGTAGTACCAACTCTCTTATATGGGTGTGAAGCTTGGGTTGTGAATGCAGCAGCGAGGAGGCGGTTGGAGGCAGTGGAGATGTCCTGTCTAAGGGCAATGTGTGGTGTAAACATTATGCAGAAAATTCGGAGTGTGGAAACTAGGAGAAGGTGTGGAGTTAATAAAAGTATTAGTCAGATGGCTGAAGAGGGGTTGTTGAGGTGGTTTGGTCATTTAGAGAGGATGGATCAAAGTAGAATGACACGGAGAGCATTTATATCTGTAGGGGAAGGAAGGCGGGGTAGGGGTCGTCCTCGAAAAGGTTGGAAGGAAGGGGTAAGGGAGGTTTTGTGGGCGAGGGACTTGGATTTCCAGCATGCGTGCATGAGCGTGTTCGATAGGAATGAATGGAGACGAATGGTATTTGGAACCTGACGATCTATTGGAGTGTGAGCAGGGTAATATTTAGTGAAGGGATTCAGGAAAACCAGTTATTTTTATATAGCCGGACTTGAGTCCTGGAAATGGCAAGTACAATGCCTGCACTCTAAAGGAGGGGTTTCGGGATATTAGCAGTTTGGAGGGATATTTTGTGTATCTTTACACGTATATGCTTCTAAACTGTTGTGTTCTGAGCACCTTTGAAAAACAGTGATAATGTGTGAGTGAGGTGCAAGTGTTGAATGATGATGAAAGTATTTTCTTTTTGGGGAATTTCTTTCTTTTTGGGTCACCCTGCCTCGGTGGGAGACGGCCGACTTGTTAAAATACATAAATAAATAAATATTTATATATATATATATATATATATATATATCTATATATATATATATATATATATATATATATATATATATATATATATATATATATATATATATATATATATATATATATATATATATATATATATGTCGTGCCGAATATGTAAAACTTGTCAATTAGAAAGAACTCATTTAAAATTAAATCCTTTCCGAAATTTTCTCCTATACGTTTAAATATATATTTTTTCATTAATATTAATGTAAAAATTTTTAATTTTGCACCAAAAGAATCTTTGAAAACTTACCTAACCTTATTATAACAAGCGCAATTTATTTTAGCCTAACCCACCTAAATATATTTTAGATTTGTTTACAATAATTTAATACTAAAGAAACTAAGTGAAATATATATATATATTGCATATATACATATATATATATATATATATATATATATATATATATATATATATATATATATATATATATATATATATATATATATATATGCAAGGAATTCGCAAGAGCAGGCGAAATATACACAAACACTGATCTCTGGCTGAAGGAGACTCGAACCTACGAACCTTGGAACAAGGTACGCAGTGCTTTACCAATCTACCCACACTGGACAATACCTTGGCGTGCAGGGGATGAGATGAAAAGCTATAAGCCTTCTCCCTGAAAGCTGGCTGCCTTGGATCCATACGTGTAGCGCTAGCTGCACGCCAAGGTATTGTCCAGTGTGGGTAGATTGGTAAAGCACTGCGTACCTTGTTCCAAGGTTCGTAGGTTCGAGTCTCCTTCAGCCAGAGATCAGTGTTTGTGTATATTTCGCCTGCTCTTGCGAATTCCTTGCATTGTTAATATCTCTAGTAAGGCTGATGCATGCAGGGGATGATATGAAAAGCTGTAAGCCTTCTCCCTGAAAGCTGGCTGCCTTGGATCAAAACGTGTAGCGCTAGCTGCACGCCAAGGTATTGTCCAGTGTGGGTAGATTGGTAAAGCACTGCGTACCTTGTTCCAAGGTTCGTAGGTTCGAGTCTCCTTCAGCCAGAGATCAGTGTTTGTGTATATTTCGCCTGCTCTTGCGAATTCCTTGCATTGTTAATATCTCTAGTAAGGCTGATGCATGCAGGGGATGAGATGAAAAGCTGTAAGCCTTCTCCCTGAAAGCTGGCTGCCTTGGATCAAAACGTGTAGCGCTAGCTGCACGCCAAGGTATTGTTCAGTGTGGGTAGATTGGTAAAGCACTGCGTACCTTGTTCCAAGGTTCGTAGGTTCGAGTCTCCTTCAGCCAGAGATCAGTGTTTGTGTATATTTCGCATGCTCTCGCGAATTCCTTGCATTGTTCAAATCTCTAGTAAGGCTGATGCATGCAGGGGAAGAGATGAAAAGCTGTAAGCCTTCTCCCTGAAGGCTGGCCGCCTTGGATCAAACGTGTAGCGTATGATACACGTTAAGGTATTGTCCAGTGTGGGTAGATTGGTGAAGCACTGCGTACCTTGTTCTAAGGTTCGTAGGTTCGAGTCTCCTTCAGCCAGAGATCAGTGTTTGTGTATATTTCGCATGCTCTCGCGAATTCCTTGCATTGTTCAAATCTCTAGTAAGGCTGATGCATGCAGGGGATGAGATGAAAAGCTGTAAGCCTTCTCCCTGAAAGCTGGCTGCCTTGGATCAAACGTGTAGCTTATGCTACACGCCAAGGTATTGTCCAGTGTGGGTAGATTGGTAAAGCACTGCGTATCTTGTCCTAAGGTTCGTAGGTTCGAGTCTCCTTCAGCCAGAGATCAGTGTTTGTGTATATTTCGCATGCTCTCGCGAATTCCTTGCATATATATATATATATATATATATATATATATATATATATATATATATATATATATATATATATATATATGTCGTGCCGAATAGGCAGAACTTGCGATCTTGGCTTCAATAGCAACGCTCATCTTGCCATATAGGACATGTGAAAATTTGTGTATGCAATAATTTCTCCAAAATCTTTCTGAACCTACCGAAAAAAATATATTTCACTGTGTTTGTTTAGTATTAAATTACTGTAAACAAATCAAAAATATATTTAGTTGGGTTAGGCTAAAATAAATTATTCTTGTTATAATAAGGTTAGGTAAGTTTTCTAAGTTCCTTTTGGTGCAAAATTATAATTTTTTACATCAACAATAATGAAAAAAATATATCTTTAAACGTATAAGAGAAAATTTTAGAAAGGACTTAATTTTAAATGAGTTCTTGCTAATTGACCAGTTTTACATATTCGGCACGACATATATATATATATATATATTCGGCACGACATATATATATATATATATATATATATATATATATATATATATATATATATATATATATATATATATATATATATATATATATAATATATATATATATATATATATATATATATATATATATATATATATATATATATATATATATATATATATATATATATATATATATATATATATATATATATATATATATATATATATATATATATATATATATATATATATATATATATATATATATATATATATATATATATATATATATGTCGTGCCGAATAGGCAGAACTTGCGATCTTGGCTTAAATAGCAACGCTCATCTTGCCATATAGGACAAGCGAAAATTTGTGTATGCAATAATTTCGCCAAAATCATTCTGAACCTAACGAAAAAAATATGTTTCTCTGTGTTTGTTTAGTATTAAATTATTGTAAACAAATCTAAAATATATTTAGTTGGGTTAGGCTAAAATAAATTGCTCTTGTTATAATAAGGTTAGGTAAGTTTTCTAAGTTCATTTTGGCGCAAAATTATAAATTTTTACATCAACATTAATAAAAAAAATATATCTTTAAACGTATAAGAGAAAATTTTAGAATGGACTTAATTTTAAATGAGTTCTTGGTAATTGACCAGCTTTACATATTCGCTAAGCGATTTTGTCTTAAACGCTCTTCTTGCAGAATAAGAGAAAGAAAAATTTGTGTATGCAATAATTTCTCAACCTAACGATAAAAATATATTTCATTGTGTTTGTTTGTTATTAAATTATTGTAAACTTATGAAAATATATTTTAGAACTTACTGGTACATAAAAAACTGCTGTGGCTAATCAGTTAACATCTCACTGTTTCAAGTGCTCTTTAGCTATATTGCAAGCTTGCAACATAAATTGCAAACTGAGTACAATTGTACACAGGACTTAAGAATCCGAAGAAAGTGCAAAAGTACACAACATGTTCTCGAGCTAAGAGGCATTGATAGACACATAACTCACACATAGAAGAACGAAACTTATGACCACGTTTCGGTCATACGTGGACCATTAACTCATCACACAGAACCGTGAAGACTTGATTGACTGAGTCGTCAGGAACTCAGTTCCGCACGGGTCTTGATCCTAAGATGGCCGGTTCTAGGATCTCGAAGATGTCTTTGAGAATCTGAGGTTGATAGCTGTTGCGTCTTTACCTGTGGAGTAGATGTTAGTCTAGTTAAGAAGCTCTTTTGCGTTCCACTGAACAACAGTGAGCTGAGGCCATTAGTTATCCCATGATTGTTTCTAGACCCTGTGTTGGGTGGTCGAGTACATATATTAATAAACGCATGGACTCTTGTTTTGTTCATCATGCATATGTCCAAGATCTTCCCAAAAGTCTGAATATCTCTATTTTTTTTTATCATTGCTATCAGGTCGCATATGACCTCGGAGGACGTAATTGTCGCCTCAGGGGTAATACGGCATGGCATCCCTTGGGTTATAGTGATCTTCACTGGTGGATGTTGTGGTGTTAAGGCAGACACGTTCAAGGTAATTTGTTCCTGCAGCATGGGGCCTGCTGACTGCTATTGTGGGATGAGAGCTTGAGGAGAAGTGTCCGGAGCCGTTGATGTTTCATCGGTTTCCTCCGTTGCTGAGGTAGGGCAAGTACCCCTGGGTTCCATGGTACTCTAGCCACTTTTAGACGAAGCTACTGCTCAGTAGTGAGGGTTCTACTTGATATTAGAGACAGGGCAATTGGAGTGTTCCATGCTGCACTTACCCGGCAGACCCTCTCCGGGCAGTGCAGGTTGCAGGCATGATGCATTTTAACGCAATTCAAACACTTAGGTTCTGTAATCTCGCCTCTTTGTAGCTTATCCAGACAGTCCTTAGTCAAGAGAGACTTGCTGCAGATGCCGTATTTTTTCTTAAAATAACATTGGGTGCTGAAATGGTTGGACCTCTGGCACCTGAAGCATATTTTCCCCAGCAGCCTAGATCAAGTTAAACTGGGAAAGGTGCTATATGGTGAATCAAAACCTGCCTCGTTGGTATGTTGCCGTCATTCTTGGTTACGAGCTACTCATGGAATTTTAGCTCTAAGGGGATACGTGGTGATTCGAGGTCGTTCACCTGCAGTACCTTATAAGGGCTCCATTTTTCGGGGAATGTGAATAAACTCTCCTTTGCAGATGTGGGGACACTGATACCTTTTGCCGTATTTCCTCTCGAAGTGAATTATAGCAGCATACGGAGGGTGTCGTGGTGTCTTTTGTTGATCAACCTGAATTTGCTGCCTGCTAATGGTTTAGCTTGCACGATTTGAAGCAAGGAAACCTAAACCTGACATTAAACCTAACCTGACTCACCCACAAGAATAATATCTTACGTTATGTGGTGTAGTTTGTCGTTTCCTTTCGAGTAGTCAACCCACAGCCTGGAGAAGCATTCAGCGCCTTAGTCTGGAAGAATGTGAAGGTGGAACATGAGAATGGAACCAGATAAACTGTTAAGGTGAGGTGTGGAAAATCTCGATTTCGCAAGAGCGGGGCCCACTAGCAGAATCCATAAAATAAGAATTGAGGAGCACTGTAGCACACCTCCGTTCCTATGCTACATAGGTCCTTCTCGAAACCGATCCTTCATACTCGTAACTAGTGGCCGCCTGAGTGAACCTACTTCCACTAATGGAAGTATGTCACACCTAAAGGTTAAGCAAGCATTGTACCTACTTCTACTAGGGGATTTTGTCCAATGGGGACGCCACCTCCAACTGCTTCACCTCACGTGTCTGCAGTATATTAACCCCTTCTCCACATATATGCTATACATTTATCAAGATTGATTGACTAACCGTATCATCTCCAGTTTGACTGATTACTTCAAACTCCTCATGTTCCACCGTTCTTCTCTGTATTAACTGAAGAAGCCACTGGTTGGGGAAACGTTTCCACAGAAAAGTTACCCAGGTGTTGCACAAGTGTCTTGTTCACCAAGTTGCCGGTTTTCCTAACCATTTATGTAATAGTATACTTACTCTGTTTTAAATGTACTCTTCACACAAAAATGTTTTTATTAAATAAAATGTTTCAGCAGCAGTTATAATGCAATTACATGAAGTTAGTACAGAGTAGGTGCTCGTCTCTGAATGTAAAGCGGATTAAGTCATTAGCACAACGACTGCAGTGACTCACACTCTGGTATTCAAGGTGAAACGAGTTTAGCATAATTTTGCAAATTGTACGTAGAGAGAGACTTAAAATTCTAAATATCATTTCACAATTATTATTCAGGGGATTTTACATAACAAAAAGAATAACCACAAGTCATCTAGCTGAACAAGATATGTTTATTTGGCTGAGCCATCTGCAAAGTGAATCTCTGTATTACATAAACACATCTTCATATTCCTCAATGCACGCAATAGGAATAGTTCAGAGTGCGGAATAAACGTCTAATGCAGATGAATATTAATATTGAAGATAAGAAGGAAAATTGAAAAGGCATTCATAAATTATGATATGGGACAGACATAACATTTTTTTCAATAAAAACTAGTAAATTAAAGCTTACACCAAACTGAAGCAAATACATTGAAACCAAACTGAACTGGCATTTTCTTGTTATCTCGGAGAGGCCAGTATAAAATTAACAGCACATTAAATTTACAGCCGATCAGAAGCTCCATAACCATATCAGCACTGAGGGGGTGTAACAATTGGATGAGGCCCTCTGAAATAATGGAATGTAAATCAGTATATCAGTTTTCAAATTTCTTCCATAACAAGCAAACACTTCTCTATGACTTGCCGGCATTTATAGTTTAGGTGATTTAGTAAGTATCAGTTTAGCTTTAGGCTCATAATAATACACAATTCGATTTTTCTAAAGTCATGAGGGCACACAGATGATATTGGCACATAAAAGCACATTACGTAAATTTAACCTACTATAGGTTTACACTTTGCCTTATTTTTGTGAACAGACGAGTCTTCAGTTATTTCACAGAAACCAATTTGTTTAATAAAAGAGGCACATTAACTAGCACAACCTAAAATCAAAGAGTTCTTTGGAGAGAATTCGTCAGCAATTAAGGTTCAAAGCCTACCAGAAAATGCATTCTTCAGTAATTGCAAGAATCCAACAAAAATCGAACTTACAGAGCCTAACACTCTGCCCCCCCCCCAAAAAAAAGGCGTCATCAATTTCATAAGATGTAATTTATCTCTTTCCACGGATACGGCCATCAACACTGCTAGGCAGTGCTGACAGATGTTGGTTAGAGGTGAGGCAAGCTGCTGTTTGCTAGATATATGCATAGATTTTCACTTTCAGTGCCAGAATGAGCATCCATGTCAGTGCCAGAATGAGCATCCATGTCAGTGCCAACATAACTACTGTTTAATAAAACTACATTAAGTTATGCCTTGTCAAACCCTGTGTAAAAAAGAAATAACATCGCTGTGCAAGCTAAGGATTCGAACCCATATTGTACTGGCCCGCCATTGTGAGCGAGAACCACATGACGCCTTAACCCACAGGACCACCCAATCCTGCAATAGCCAAGCACCCAGCCAAGTTAAGTGTGTTACTCTTGGTCCGAGGACATACAGAGGTGTGGGAGCTTTGAAGCTAATTTCATTCTCATCCTTGTTTGGTGTACTAGCCTATGAGCAGCATATATATATTATTGTAATCATCAACGAGTGGTATTGATCAATAACAACACTACGCTAGCCAAGGATTCGAACCCATGTTGTACTGGCCCTGCTCGTAGGCAAGTGCACCAAACAGGGATGAGAATGAAATTAGATTGAAAGCTCCCACACCTCTGTATGTCCTCGTACCAAGAGTATCACACCTAGCTTGGCTGGGTACTTGGTTCTTGTAGGATTGGGTGATCCTGTGGGTTAAGGCATCATGTGGTTCTCCCTCACAATGGCGGGCCAGTACAACATGGGTTCGAATCTTTGGCTAGCGCAGTGTTGTTATTGATATATATATATATATATATATATATATATATATATATATATATATATATATATATATATATATATATATATATATATATATATATATATATATATATATATCGTGCCGAATAAGTAAAACTGGTCAATTAGCAAGAACTCACCGCCGCCACCCAGGGAACAACAACAACAACAACAAACATGGCTGACTCCCCCTCCAACTCCACTCCCTTCAAAGGATTCATCCATGATAACTCAGGTATGATTATTCCTGACAATATCAAGGACTACATCGTTGCTCTAGAAAATGAAATCAAAGATATCAAAGCAGCACTCGAGCGACGAGATTCCAAGATAACCAACCTCGAGAATAAGATCCAAAACCTTGAAGAGAAGATTACATCGGGAAGTGTTGACACAGAAAATACTCTAAAAGCAGCTATAGCCAGTCACACTGAGCAAATAACAACAATAAATATGAAGGTTGAAGAAGCAATCAAGGACTGGAATCAGAACATGCACACTCGACTAAATGAATACCTTGATTTCCAAGACGACAAAACTGAACAAGATAAGTTGTCTGATGCAGTTATAATAAACAGTCCACACATTCCTAGTGACATAACACAAGCACAGTGCAAAGAAACTGCTGTCAGGATAATACAGAACCACGTACAAGTCATCGTGCAAAACAATGAAATCAAAGAAACACGTTTGCTAGGAAAACCAGGAAGTAAACACAGTATAATGATCAGACTTCATTCATACGATAAAAGAAAGGACCTAATTAAATCAGCAATTACAATGAAAAATGGAGTGTACATAAATGAGTGTCTAACAAAAAAACGTCAAAACCTTCTGTTCAGGCTGAGAAAACTTAAACAGGAAAACAAAATACATCAGTGTTTCACGCGAGATGGGAAAATACTAGTAAGGAAAACATCAACAGGACAACAATATACCATCTCAAACGAACATGATTTCTCTACCTTCCTTAGAAAAGCTGACATTTCTGTAACAGATTAGATAAGTGCCCTTAATACATATATACGTGTGGTGCATATAGTGTACGTTACTATTATATAGTACATTATTATTTTTATTAATTTTCATCACTAGCTAATGCCAACTACCTCCAATACTCTATACTTCTTTCTTACTGCTATTAATTGCTCATAATTTTAAATTACAAGTCAAATCTTACTCCAAATTAATAATATTCATTTTTCTTACCTGTCCATTTAATTTTGTTTATCACTACTTGTTTTTTAGTCACTTTTCATTGTGTATGCAATTAGTGTATATTCCAATTACTTTTTTGCAAGTACCAAAACTATCTTTTGCTAGCTAGTACCAACTACCTCATTTTTTTTACTTTTATTGTGCAATAAACTGCTCAATTTATCTAATATTACAAATCAGATCTTACTCCTAAACCAATATTATTTCATAGTGACCATCTGTCCATTTAACTTTGTTTACCATTACTTAATTTTAGTCCCTTATATATTTTCTCCTTTATTTTAGCTTTATATAACTACCCTAGATTATACATTCACAATTGTTAAAATAATCAAGGTGCTATTCTCAGGTGCTAAAGTAGAACAAGTCCACAATTTTGCCATTATATTCCAAAGCTCATTTATTTTATAGTACTACCTACTATCATATTCCCAAGCTCCATTATTTGATCATCACTTTATTTGTACTAGTCCCTTTTATATTGTCTCCTTTATTTTAGCTTAAAAAAAAAAAACTACCTTAGCTCATTATTTTACATTTGTTAATTAATTCAGGTGCTATTTTATAGCTTAAGACTATTTACTTTGTTTTATACTTAATTCTAACTATAGATTCACTACAAATCTTATGATTACAAGCATTGATCCTGATACCAACCTCTTATTTAATGACTTAAATGAATCAAACAGTTACTGTAATTACTACACTGCAGAACAATCAAAGGCACTTCTCAGTGCCAACAACAACATAACTATCTTTAACTACAATATCAGATCTTTAAGCAAGCATTACGATGACCTCATAGCATTACTAAATTCCTTACATGCCAATATGTCCATCATTACACTAACTGAAACCTGGCTAAAGCCTGATAGTACAGATGTCTATGCCATTCCTGGTTACACAGCCATACACAACTGTAGGCCAGACCAACAAGGGGGTGGCACAGCCATATACTACTCAGACCAACTAGAATGTATCACTAATACTTGCACAAGAGATGAACATGGGGAATATATAATAGCCAAATTCAAATCCAAATAACAGTCAAACATTAGCCAATTTAGTCAAAACCTAGGAAGTATGATAACTGATGCACGCATGAACAAAGATCACTTACTACTCTCAGGTGACTTCAATATAAATCTCCTGCAAGACCAGGACCCACACGTTACTGAATTCACAAACACAATGAGTAACTGTATGTTGCTACCAACAGTAACAAAACCTACAAGAGTTACAGAGACTAGTGTTTCCCTACTTGACCACATCTGGACCAACACCATATCCCCTTTAAAATCAGGCATAATTACAGATAATACCACAGACCACTACCCTACTTTCCTCATAACAACTCTTGGTAAATTACCCCAAGACACTACTAAAGTCACCTTCAGACTTCACAATGAGGCAGCCATTAATAACTTCACAACAGCAGTAGCAAACATTGACTGGCACACTGAGCTAGAAATCAATACAGATATTGACGAATGTATTAATAATTTTCTAAAAAAGACCCAGTACCTCTATAACAAGCACTGCCCTAAAAAAACTAAGCAGATGACAGCTAAGAGACTGAACAGTCCTTGGCTAACACCCAGCATTCTCAAATCCATAAATACAAAACACCAATATGAAAAACAGTACAGAATGGGTCACATAACCAGAGACCAAACAAAACGTTACTCGTCAATCCTAACCAGCCTGATAAGAAGGGCAAAAAAACTGTATTATGAGAACAGATTATCCAACTTACGAGGTGATATAAAAAAGACCTGGAAAACCCTATCAGAAATTCTGGGAACAAAAAAGATATCACGAAATAGCGAAATAAAATTAGCAAAATCAGATGAACCCCAACTCCCACCAACAGAAACAGCAAACAGACTCAATGATTTCTTCTCCACTATAGGACAAAACCTTGCCAATAAAATCCCAAGCTCAGATACCCCACCAAATGACTACCTCACCGGCAACTACCCGAACACACTGTTCCTAGCTCCGACTAACCCATACGAAGTCTCCCTTATTATCAACGCACTAAAAAACAAGGCAGGAGATTTAAATACCTTACCACCCTTTATATACAAAAAAGTGTCACAAGTGCTATCACCAATCATTGCAACACTCTTTAACAAATCCATTGAATCCTCCACCTTCCCTACAGTACTCAAAATAGCAAGGGTCACCCCGATCCACAAAGGAGGAGACCAAACAGAGTTGAATAACTATAGGCCAATATCCAACTTACACCCTCTCTCAAAAATCTTCGAAAAATTAATTCATAAACGAATCTACTCCTACCTTGTCTCCCAAAACATACTCAACCCCTGCCAATTTGGATTCAGGCCTAATAAAAATACTAATGATGCTAT
>NC_091363.1:19620044-19740044 GCF_038502225.1 Cherax quadricarinatus | reverse complement strand
CTTCGAGCTTCAAGAATACTCTCTTAACTTACTACTTTGGAAATATCCACATCTCAACTCCGACAAAGTTAGGACTAACGGCTGAGAAAACTTTTCACCAACTCTAGTGAGATGCCTGAAATTAGACACTAGAGTGATGTATATTCTAATGACTTCGTGAGGAAGCAACCAGAACATATGTCTAGATCACATATTAGTCTAGACGTGTGTTTGAATCTCGTTTGTCGAGAGAAATGGAAATAAAATATCCTGATGCAGATCTTAGTAATATGATGTTCCGCTTCAAAAAGCTTTGGCATTTTGTCGAAGCCTTCCGCAGGCTTCAAGTAGGAGAAAAAAATGTGAAATTTACATTTAAAAAATTATATGCAGTCAAATTACTGGATATACGACGTGGGATTTCCCTCCCATCTGGAGAAAATTGTGATTGTTCGTTAACAGCTGATTTTAAAACGATAGTACATTTGAATTTCTCTTACAACATAATTACCAATTATTTTTTATTATTCCAATCAGAACCGAACGCCAAACTCACAAATGTCATACAGCACAATATCACATAATTACCGAGAAATGAGACACATTATTTTCACAGTGGCTACGTTCCTTAAATATTTAATGTCCTCTGTTACCCTTCTCGACGTTACCCATAAGGTGGAGTACATTGCACAGTTTTTATGTGGTATCTCTGTAAGCATATTCAACAAACGACATATTTCTTCAGGATTGGTGGTTTGAAGTAAAATTAATGTATGAAAGTCAATATTAAAGTTTTTTTCTTATCTCTTGAACATTTCCTTCATTATAATCATCATTACTGAATTGCCACTGTTAAAAATAATACTTGAGCAGTCATCATTTTTATGTGTCATCGTCAAAATAGCTTTGGTACATGTTATTTCTTGACAGTGATTTCATTCATCTGAGTATCCAGGATAATATTTTGCAGCTGCATTGTCCATCGCCGCTCTTCCTTCATGTTCCCGATAATAGATTCAGAAATGGCTAAATATCTGCTGCCTCAGGAGTTGGGACACGGGGGAAATTCCGTAATGGTGAATTCTGCATCCCCAAACTCGGGTGGTAATTGAATTCTTCGCCACAAATGAATCTGATGGTAAATTCTTAGAAAATGTATGCGTGCAACTGCTGTTGCAGGCCGAGTGTTGCAAGTTAATTTTCCCAATTACTATCATTGATTGATTTGTTGAATCCCTTGATGCGAAACATTTAAAGAAGTTTCATTCCTAGGTGCCCCATACCTCTCAAAAAGGAAAACAACTCTCAAAGAGACCTACTTGTTAGTGAATACGATGAGTAGAAAACGTGAGTTATCACACATAGTTAACAATGTCAGGAAATTAATTTTCACAATTTGAAGTACAGAAACTGTAGACAGTAAATTTAATATGGTCTTTAATTCTGTAATAGCCATTTTTTTTCTTCTTCATTATCCTCTTACTCATAACTTCAAAATTTCAACGCTCATGTGCGGTAACTAGGACAATATTAGTGAAATAAATGGCACGTGCAGGTGCTTTATGACCATAGTTGATGAATCCATTCCAAAGATAATGGAATGACTCAGATAACTTCCAAAACTCTGCATCATACCTTCAAACGTTCAAAAAAAAAGTGCTTTCTAATTTAACTACGGCAGACAGTGAAATTCCTGTTTTTATGCGCACATTCGCCCATTTCATGTCGAGGATAGAGTAAAATTTTGATACCCATTAGTGATATTTGTATTTGTAGCTAAAGAATGTCTCTTCCTGTTGGCTTCCATTATAAGAAGGATGATACCTGTGGAAATTTATTACGTAATTTCCTGAATGTAGAATATTTAATATGTGATGCTATTTGGGCCCTTCGAGAAATTTCGACTGAGGAGGCAGAACAGCCAGGGAAGTGACGCCCTAGAGAGACGCCATATTGAATTAATGTGTGAACATTGGACTGAATTGTGCAATGTAATCAGGCGTTCTTGAAGGTCAGTTGCTGTATATTGGCCTCAATTCGTAATTTAGAAACTGCTGACACGTTCCTGCTGAAGAATTGGGATAAATAGTGTGGAAAGCCCTTACAGTTCGGCAACAAGGAGGGAAAAATAGAAGACTTCAATGAATTGTTCCTAACAACACACTTTAGCTAAGTGATTCATGTCCATTATGTATAGTAGTTTTTGCGTTGTACATCGTAAATTCTAGCAGTAGCTGTAGCATTAGGGCGTTTCCATAAAACAATTATGATCCAGTAGTTGACTGGTAAGTGTTAATACGAATTTATTTTGTGTATCCACGAAGCCTAATCACATACAGTCCACATTATTTTATAATTTACGCTTATTGGTATTAATGTTTAATATTGTAATTATCAGTTTAATGCCAGGTCTAGCTTTTGGTGGGAGTGGTAAAGAGGTGGGCATCGAGAGAGTTACAGTTCGGCGACCTACTGTGACTTAAGTCCCCACATATCTCACCCAAATTATTTTTTTTTTAACACATCGGCCGATTACCACCAAGGCAGGGTGGCCGGAAAAAGAAAAACTTTCATCATCATTCACACCATCACTGTCTTGCCAGAGGGGTGCTTTACACTACAGTTATAAAACTGTAACATCAACACCCATCCTTCAGAGTACAGACACTGTACTTCCTATCTCCAGGACTCAAGTCCGGCCTGCCGGTTTTCCCGAATCCCTTCACAAATGTTACTTTGTTCACACTCCAACAGCACTTCAAGTATTAAAAACCATTTGTCTCCATTCATTCCTATCAAATACGCTCACGCATGCTTGCAGGAAGTCCAAGCCCCTCGCACACAAAACCTCCTTTACCCCCTCCCTCATTCCTAGGCTGACCCTTACCCCGCCTTCCCTCCACTAAAGATTTATACACTTGCCTGTAATAATTCAAGTATTACCCTGTATATCTCATGCAGGTAATTTACTGACATAAAAATCATAATAATTCACAATAATATTCATAAGTTTATTCTCAGTAGGTGCAAATTTAAAATTTTACTGAATTTTTTTAATAAAGCTAGGAATTATTGGAAACTAATTACTGGAAAATGTTTTTATGAATGGCTTAAAATATTACTTGATTTTTTCAATAGAAATCTAAGCATTGACTTGGAGCAGTGTAAATTTCAATTTCTATAATATACTATATATATATATATATATATATATATATATATATATATATATATATATATATATATATATATATATATATATATATATATATATATATATATATATATATATATATATATATATATTTTCAGTAATAACTAGAGAATGGCTCTTATATTTTGCTTCAATCCCTAAACGCTGATGCATCGTAACTGGAATTATTTTTGCATTGATTTTAGGCTCTTAGTTTGCCAGTTTGCCATTTTTTCATTAATTTTATCAATAGGAATTTCTTATTAAAAACTCGAATATGTTTTCTTAAAGGTTTGTAGAGAAGTGTAAATAGAATGAAAATGAGAAAACTGAAAAAGAAATCAAAATTTAATAGCGTGTTTTGAATATAAAGAAGGTAGTGATCCCTAGACTTTTCTATTTTATTTAGATTCGATAGGCTTCCAAACTTCAACGTTAGTGTACTGTTTCTAGAGCAAGATTCATGGAACTATTTGCATATGTGGGTGCCCTATATAACCTATTCCCAGACTTTTTCTTGAGTGATAACTGAAAAACAGCCTATTTTAATCAGCTTCAAATTTTTAATATTAGTATGTCTTACTGAGAGAGATATGTTATGCATTTTTTTTTTCATAAAAATTTTTGAATATCATACTTACAGTCTGCCCAGAAAGTTATGATGCCAGCTGCAGGACAAACGTTTGATCATTCAAACATGGTAGCTTTTTGGCTGTTCCAGAGGGGGAGCCACCAACATCCTCTTCTACCATTATTATCCGTCTAATATATCTTCTGACCTTCACTGAACATAGTACAGAGGTTGACCCAAAGGCGGATGAGCCCATTCTTGAAGCTGCAATTGATGTACAAGAGCGCCCCAAGCCATTTTTATTCAATTCCCTTTTGCTATTCAGATTTTATTTTTTATCTAAAATCTACAACAAATATGAAATATTAGGCTGAGTTCAAAAATATTTATTTTTTACAGTACCATGGTTCGATATGTGTCTATTCATTGGAGAATAACTTGTGTAACTTTCGTTAACATTACCAACAGGTTTCCGCCATTAATAGGAAGAACTAACCTGAGAAACTAATTTCTATTTTTAGACATGCTGAGTGCTCATCCCATATTATCGCCTAGTGATTACCTTAATTTCTTACACATTTACTCATATACGAATGCACACACATATACGTAAGCACACATATAAATACACACAGAGTACATACAGATGCACACATATTCACAAGTACAAACATTCAAATGTATGCACACTCACATGAGTACATCCATACATATTAACGTATGTATATACACACGAGCACAAGAATACATGTACAAACATTCACATATTATGTACAAGTGCACATTTATTCACAGAAGCGAACATAAGCACATTCACACAAGAATATATACATTTATACATATGTGCACACATGCACACATGTAACAAAAATGTACATTTGTACATGCATGTATTTGCAAACACCCCTAAAAAGGCATATGTATACATATGCAAAGGTATATAAAAGGTATATAAAAGAAGGATGGAGGAATTAGGCCTATTGCAGTAGGCAACACTTTTCGCCGCCTCGTTTCCAAAGCTGCTGTCCGAAGCATTCGCGCAGAGGCAGCCATGATGCTTCAACCAAACCAGCTTGGTTTTGGGGTCTCTCAAGGAAGTGAAGCAACGGTTCATGCAATAAGGGCGCATTTCGACAACCTGCCTGAGGACAATGCAGTGGTAGAATTAGACTTCAAGAATGCATTTAATCTCCTGAAAAGAGATGTGGTATTAGCAGCGGTACAAGAATTCCCTGGTCTCTTTCTCCTTTGTTTCTTCTGGATATAGCAAGGAATCAATGCTCCTGTTTGGAGAGCATGAAATCACATCAGAGGGTGTCTTGCACAGTTTCTCTTCTGTATAGCAGGTAGGGAAATCACAGTCAGACTGACAAGTGAGTTAAAAATCTGGTTCCTGGATGATGGCACAATAGCAGGTACAAAGGAGTCCCTCTTAGGTTATCTTACACAAGTGATGACACGAGGACAGCAAATAGGTCTCATTCTGAATCCATCCAAATGTGAAATTAATTCAGTCAGTCAACAAGTGACAAATGCAGTGAGATCCAAACTACCAGGAGCATCAGTCATTGCCCCTACAAATAGTGTCTTGCTTGGAGTACTTCTGGGAAGCGATGCCATTGACACAATCCTCAGGAAGAAATTGGAAGAACTGAGGAGAATGGAACAACGAATAGGCGATCTTGACACCCACGATACCTTGTACCTCCTCACAAAGTGCTTGAGTCTGCCCAGGTTGACATATTACCTAAGATGTGGACCTTCATATGATAACCCTATACTGCACGAATATGACAGTATCCTGGGGCAGATTTCTACGAAAGTACTTAACCTTACGAAAGTAATTAACCAAGCTACACTTCCAGTCACACTAGGAGGCATTGGTCTCCTCAAGTCATCACAGATTGCACTATCTGCTTTTCTGTCCAAATGCATTGCATCCTGAGGGCTAGTAGCAGCAATTCTCCCTGAACATCTTAGGGACAAGATTGGAGTCCAGGACCAAAAGTTCATTGACGGGCTCTAAAACCAGACCTGCTTCCCCCAACAACTACAAACAGTCCCACTGGGATGGCCCGATAGTGGAGAAAATAGCCTCAACAGTGCTTCAGAGTGTGTCAGGGAAGGATACAGCCCGCCTCCTGGCAGTGAGAGCTCCTCATGCAGGGGACTTTCTGTTGGCTGTTCCCAACTCCAGTCTTGGCACACGGCTCGACCCACAGACCATCTGCATTGGTGTTGCCTTTCGACTTGCCGCCCCTGTTCTCGCCGAATACAGGTGTATTTGTGGCAGTGAAGCAGCAGACCGATTCGGGTACCATGGTCTTGTGAGGGGGTTAATAATATTATGAAGAGGAACATCACAACAGCCGGATGCCCAGCAGTAAGGGAGCCACCCCTACTATGCAGATCTGATTGCAGCCAGAAACGTTCAGATGGTATCACACTTCAAGCCTGGACAGACGGTAAGCAGGTGGTGTGCGACTACACATGTGCATCTACCTTGGCTGATACCTATCTCCAATACACCAGGAAATTAGGAGGGGCAGCCGCCAGCTTCAGGGAGTCCCAAAAGTCTAGAAAATATGGAGAACTTGCCCATCATTATAAGTTTGTTCCCATAGGCTCAGAGACCCTTGGCTCATGGGGAAAGAATGCATCTAAGTTCCTTAAGGAGCTTGACAAAAGACTCATCAGGGTAATTAGGGATCCCAGGGCAGCTAGTTTTCTGTTCCAGCAACTCAGCGCTGCTGTTCAGAGGAGTGATGCCTGCTGTATTTTGGGCACGCGCCCCAGTTCTGAAGAGCTGGATGAGATTTTCGCATTATAATCAGAGACAAACATGTAACAATATGTACTAGACATTTATCTCTCACATCTCAAGTACTGTATTTGCCATATATGTATATATATATATATATATATATATATATATATATATATATATATATATATATATATATATATATATATATATATATATATATATATATATATATATATATATATATATATATATATATATATATATATATATATATATATATATATATATATATATATATATATATATATATATATATATATATATATATATATATATATATATATATATATATATATATATATATATATATATATATATATATATATATATATAATATATATATATATATATATATATATATATATATATATATATATATATATATATATATATATATATATATATATATATATATATATATATATATATTTGTTGAGATTTTTGGCCTTACCTGCCGTGTTTATTATAACTATATATAATGAACACTTAGCTGATAAATGACAGCAAATCGTCTACACAGCCGCCCCTGCAGACGAGGTCTAGAAGCTGTCGAAACCATCACAACAGTGGGCTGTCAAGAGATACAATTTGTAAGTATAAATTACCCCTAGGGGGTGTTATGTCAGCATATTTCATTCGATGATGGCTGACGAAATACTTACTTGTTTGGACTCAAAAGTCCACACCTTACTGCCGATTATAGGTTGATTACAAACTCCTTGTGACTCAAGAATTGCGCAATCCCCCGATCTACAAGAAATTCGTAACATACCTTGCTCTTTGTAACGTGAGCTATGGTGTTCTCAACACCTTCGACAGATATCGGTGACTTGATAGAAGCTGAAGTGTCCTTGGATGTCCACGTCTTCCATTGTCTAGGAAACGCACACTGGTACACTATGTTCCACAAGATTTGTCTTTATTGTTCACAATGTATCACAATAGAAGCTGATCACACTTCTATTAAGTGTTTGTGTTAGAGACACTTTGTTCACACTAACGCACAGATCAGTATCCTGGCGTCAGTGTCACTCTCCATAGAGTCAAAGATAGTCTGCCAGACGCTACAGCGCTCCATGCAGTCACTGCCCCCAGCACAAAAAAAAAAAACGCTGACCTAGTACCTTGCATCCTTGTCACCTCCTCGATGAAGCAAAGCAGAATGTTTGTTTCTTGCTGTCTTAATCATAGACAACAATGTACACTATCTTTACTATGGTAATAAAGTGGGAGCAGGATTTTCCTTAATTGTCCTGCTAAGTAAGAGATGTACTGTCTCTTATAAAAATACACGTTGCAACACCGCTGCAAGGAGCAGAGGTCATTTGACTACGTGGCATAGCATCTGTGATCAATTACTCACTCTAGCAGTAAACAAGACGCTCGCCCCTTCTGAGTGGCCCCTCAGGGCTGAAAGGGCTGAAGGGGGCTGAAGGGGGCTGATACCCCCCTCCTGGAGAAAATTTCTCCACACTGGGGGGCGGCGGAGGTTCGCTGCAGGTGAACTATTCATCACTTAACATTAATTTGATTTTCTCACTCGCCACCACTGCTGCTTGTCTTTTCTGAACAGCTTTAGTCTGTGTGGTTTCTGGAGAATCACTAATTTTGTTTTCAACACTGTGTAATTCTAACGGCACTAGTTTATTTATTGTCCGCTTATTCACTACACCTTTGCTCAAAACATCAACTGTCCTGATGATTCCATTTGCATCAGGATATATGGTCACAATTTTTCCAAGTGGCCATTGGGACCTCGGACCATCATTGTCGATAATCACTATGTCACCAGGTCTTAAGGACTTATGATTTTCAGGAACACCAGCTCCATAGAAGTGTTCTCTCAATGAGGTGAGATAGTCTTCTCGCCAAATTTTCTCCCAACATTCAATCACTTTATTAAGGTGTTTGAATTTACGTCTGAGTTGCTCAGGTTCGAAATAAGTAGGATCCTCTATGATTTCTTTATCATTCATGGGAGGAACAGGTTCGAGCCTTCTGCCATGGAGTAAATGAGATGGACTTAACACTTCTAAATTGTCCAGATCATCGGTAACATAAGTTAGAGGTCTGTTGTTGACTCTATTTTCTATTTCAGTCACAACTGTACGGAATTCTTCTAAGTCTATTCTCTGACGATGAAGAGTCTTCCTTAAACAACGTTTTACAATGCCGATCATTCTTTCATAAAATCCGCCGTGCCATGGAGATTTAGGAGGAATGTATCTCCAACGACATCTGCGTTGATTCAGCATCTGTTGTACTTCTGGTTGATCAAAGATCTTGCTTATATAAGCAGCACCAGCAACAAAGTTCGTTGCATTATCTGAAATCATCAGTCTGGGACATGCCCTTCTGGCTGCAAACCTTCTGAATAATTTGATAAAGGTTTCAGCAGACATGTCAGTGGCTACTTCTAGATGTACTGCTCTAGTTGTAGCACAAGTGAACAAACAGATGTACACCTTGATGGGAACTTTGTCAACTGTTTTGGTTAAAATTATTGGTCCAGTATAATCTACACCTGTCACCTCAAATGGAGTGATATGACAAACTCTTTCAGAGGGATATGGAGGTGGACCTGGATACTGACATACTCGCATATCGTAGTGACGACAAGTAATACAGTCCTTTATTTGTTTTTTCACACTTTGTCGACCTTGAGGTATCCAGTAGGATTGTCGTATATGACAAAGTGTGTCAGCTACCCCACCATGTAACACGTTACTGTGGGCGTTTTGCACAATCAGTTTTGTTATCCAATGATTCTTGGGGATCAATATTGGATGTATGGCTTCTTTAGGTAGTGAAGAATTGTGAATTCTTCCTCGACATCTTATAATCTTTTCTGAGTCGAGATAAAGTCCTAAAGAATTAATCACGACAGGTTTCTTTGGGGATTTATCTTGTGTTTCTAGAAATTTATATTCTGTAGAGAAAACATCTTTCTGTATTAGTTTCACCCAGTATTTAATGGGTTCAAGACATTCATAATCAGGTTTTATTCCTTTAATGAATTTAAAGACAAGAGCTGTAACTCTTAAGAGTTTACCCAAAGATGAGTATTTAGATCCATCAATGACTATTTCTGTTGTGTCTGCAGTATTTACACAACTTATTTCTGCTGTGTTCAAGCAGACTGTTTCTTCTGGCATAATGTGAGCTTTTTGCTGAGGCCAGTTATTTTCATTAGAGAGCCAGTTCGGTCCGTGGAGCCATAATTTATTATCCACAAATTTCTTGAGTGGGACACCACGTGACAACATGTCAGCTGGATTCTCTTGGGTAGAGACGTGAAGAAAGAGATAATCTCTCTGCATCTCTTTTATTTCTGCTACTCTGTTCTGTACATAGACCAACTTACTCTTATTATTTCTTAACCACTGGAGAACTGCCTCATTATCACTCCAGATCACGGTTTTCTCAATAGTGAGATGATCAAGTACTTTGTTGAGATAGACAGCTAATTTTGTACCTACATAGAGTGCTGTCAGTTCCAATTGTGGTACTGTTCTGACCTTCAAGGGTGCTACCCTGGCCTTTGAAGTAATTAGTGTACTTCCTTCAGCATTACTCATGTAAGCTACAGCGCCATAACCTCTGGTTGACGCATCACAGAACACATGTAATGTGTAATTGTTTCCCTCTTGACCTATTTGTCTGGGAAATTTAATTTGATGAAGTTGTTTAAACTCCTTGGATATTTCATCCCATGCTTGACTCATTTCTAGAGGCAAGTTCTCATCCCATCCAATTTTGAGTTTCCATGCATCTTGCATAAGCATTTTACCTTTTATGGTAATTGGTGAGACGAGTCCTAGAGGATCAAAACATTGTGATACCTCTGACAGTAAACTACGTTTAGTGAGTGTACTGCATGATTTATTGTTTATCCTTTTGAGACTCAAAGTATCTTCCTGTGTGTTCCAATTAAGTCCCAGCATATTGTTGCAATCAGGAATTTCAGTTTCAGGGAAATCTTCTTTGATAAGTTCCCTTAATTGCTTTGAATTTGTATTCCACATCCTTAGAGGCATATTTGCTTCTTTCATCTCCTTGTTAGCTTCTCTGTATAAGGATTTCAAATCCTCCTCTTTATTCACAGTACCTTGAAGATTGTCCACATAGAAACTTTTCTTTAAGATTTCTTTGAAGGGACTTTCAGATTTCTTCAAATGTGTATTTAGAGTAGCTTCTAGTAAGAATGGAGAGGATGTTGCACCAAATAATACTGATTTGAAACGATAAGTTTTCACAGGACTTTGAGGATCATGTGGATTTTCAGGCCACAAGAATCGAGTATAATCTCTATCTATTTCTTGTAGTCCTACTCTTAAGAAAGCTTTGGAAATATCAGCCGTGTAGGCATATGGGTTTGTGCGAAATTTCATAAGCACGTCTCCAAGCTTCTCAGTTAGTGAGGGTCCGGTCATCAGACAGTCATTAAGACTTGCTACATCTTTATTTGCACGTGCGCTGCAATTATATACAACACGTAGTGGAGTGGTTTCAGAATCTTTTCTGACTCCATGGTGCGGGAGATAATGAGCGTTTGTCTTCAACTTATCTTCGACTATTTCCTCAATGAATTTATTGTCCAACTGTTCTTGTATGATATTATCATAGACAGTCAGTAGCTCTGGATTCTTCCTGAGCTCATGTATTTGTGCTTTCATCTGTCCGAAAGCCATGCGATAATTGCTAGGTAGATGTGGTGGATTTAATTTCCATGGTAACCTAACCCAATACTGTCCATCTTTATATTTGACAGTGTCCAAATATTGGTTATAAGTCTGAGACTCTTGTGGGCTTGGTTTATTTACATCAATACCTATCGCATCTAAATCCCACAACTTATCAACTGGTTCATTCATTTCTTCCAGTAATGATAATTTTTGCTGTGGTACATGATCAGCGGTTATTCTCGTAACTAGTACATTTTCCACTGAATCAATATCAGCTTCTTTCCCACTTTGAGAGGGAATGGGACCACATATCATGTGGCCTCCTGCTGTTTTCAGCAAGTGAACATCATGTTTACTTACTATATTTTGCACAAAACAGTGATAATAATCACTTCCAATGATTAAATCAATTGGACTAATTGTGTCCGTCTGTATGTCAGGACAGGCTAACTTGACCTTAGCTGCTTTCAGTGCTGCAACTGTTTCTTTTAATCCCTGGATCTGCACAGACTTAGGCAAATCATCTACTACCACAGCTTCTACTGTCTTTTTCCTGTTTCCTAGACCAACAGTGATTCTGGCTAGGTCATATGTCTGTTTACCAGAATTGTGGAAAAAACCAGCTATATCTAACTGTATTTTGGCATAGGGTTGTTTATTCAGTTTCTGCAACACTGATCTTCTTATGAAGGACCTTTGTGAGCCTTGATCAAATAGTGTTAGCACATTGGTTTTGTGTAATTTATTAGATAACTCAACTCGAGCTATCGGGAGAGCAGTTGCTTTAAACTTATCTCTCACATTTAATGCTGTTGCTTGTTGACTTCCTGATTCTGTGGAAGTCTGCTGCTGTTCAGCAAAAGTATTTGGGCATAATGCTGTATGATGCATACCCTTGCATTTAAAACACTTCTTCAGTGAGCATTTTCCTCCCTTGTGTTCACCTAAACACTTGATGCATCTTTTCAGCTGATGAACACGTTGTTTACGTGCCTCCATTGATGTGTATTGAATACAATACTGTGCCCAATGTGTTCCATCACAAAGTACACATTTTGGAGTACGTTTATGTATGACAGTCTGTTTACTGTCTATTGTATTCACAGCTTGATAAATGCCTATATGGGATTTCCCATTATGTGGTTTAGTGGGAGTAGGTATACTCTTTTTATACTGAGTTGAAGGTTTATTATCCACTGGATTTGTGGATTTTTCATCTTGTCTCGTTGCTTGCATGCATGAAACTATTGTTTGTAAACCATTGCTAATTTCTTCACAAGTGAAATAGCGTTTATTGAACATAATATTTAATCGTTCAATAGTTTGTGGTGACAACTTATCTTGTACAATACCACTGATAAACCAATCACATTGTCTTAGGTCATATTTAGCATCTAGAGATCTGAGACTATTGTCTAATGTGATTCTAAATGCCTGTAAGTCTGAATAACAATGTTTGGGTGGCTTCAAGCTTGATATTAAGACTGCATGTCTAACTCTAGCCTTGTCAGCATCGAAGTAATTGTCTGCTAAGACACGTAAGGCTATTTGATAATTACCTTTAACCACCGGAAATGACTTAATCAGTTCATAGGGTTCTCCCTTCACAAGACATTTAAGGTAATTGAACTTAGCAATCTCATCTATGTCAGTTCGTGAATTTACTATGGATTGAAAACCACTAATGAATTCTTCATAATTATGACCTTGGAAAATAGGTAATGACAATGTAGGTAAGCTTGGTAATGGGACACTTGTTGTTGTTACAGGTGTAACAGGTGTTTGACCACTAGTTACAGTAGGTCTCTGTGACAGAGTTTTGCGGCAGATAGCCTGTACTCCTGTCCACCTTAATTGTTGATCACTAAAAGTATCCAAAACATTTTTAATTTCATCCTCAGATGGATCTGATTCAAGAAATTTATTTTCATAATGTGTATAGTCTGAATTAATTATTTTCATACGTTGTGTAAATAATCCAAACTTGACCTCAAGATCATCAAAATCTATGTTTGTATCTTGAGTTAATCCTAGACAGACTGAAATTAGATTTTCTAATTGTGTAATCTTAGTCTGTAAAGACTGAAACTGAGTTTTCAAACAAGCCATTTTAATGGTATACTGAAAATTCTAGCACCACACTTAGAGTGTTTATAAAACACTGTACTGCTATAGACAGCTGAGTTTTTGTTATGCTTAAGTCAGCAATAATCGAGTCAGACACTACTGACCCACTAAGCTTAACCTCAGGGTCAATGACCATGAAGGGTACACCATACATGTGGCTGTTGTTTTGGCTTAGAGTTTGCTGTGTCAGCCTGCCCATGATGATTAATCATAAATAACGATGTTATACACTTCATTCACTATACACTATAAATGTCACTGTATAACTGTAATCACACGTGAATATTACTTACACATATATAAATTTCACTGTTAATATATATTTGAAAGCTTACACTTTATATATAAGTTCCTTTAATATAACAGGTAGATCTATAAGAAACAAACTTTAACACAATCTTGTCTCTTAATTTCTGTCTATAAACATTATAAACACTATGTGTATATATATACACTCAGACAAACAACATCACTTGGGTGTTGTCTTAATCAGCGATTTCAAGATTGGAGCAGTTGATGGAGGGTGCAGGATACCATCCCCCGTCTTCTTGTTGGGTGAGTCACCCAGCTCCCGTTTTCGTTGGGTGAATGCTGGGTGAGCGCCCGTTTTCTTTTGGCTGCCCATTCTCTGTGATTGAGTCTGGAGGGACTCATTTATACTGATTTATATTGTAAAACACTAGTTTTACAGCTTTTTTCGAAGGACCTTGGCTCATAGGTTATTTGTACACTGTAGTACAACATATTTGGACCACAGTGTGGTCTTTATCCGGTTCGAGCACGACCAAAAACTCTGTTGAGATTTTTGGCCTTACCTGCCGTGTTTATTATAACTATATATAATGAACACTTAGCTGATAAATGACAGCAAATCGTCTACACAGCCGCCCCTGCAGACGAGGTCTAGAAGCTGTCGAAACCATCACAACAGTGGGCTGTCAAGAGATACAATTTGTAAGTATAAATTACCCCTAGGGGGTGTTATGTCAGCATATTTCATTCGATGATGGCTGACGAAATACTTACTTGTTTGGACTCAAAAGTCCACACCTTACTGCCGATTATAGGTTGATTACAAACTCCTTGTGACTCAAGAATTGCGCAATCCCCCGATCTACAAGAAATTCGTAACATACCTTGCTCTTTGTAACGTGAGCTATGGTGTTCTCAACACCTTCGACAGATATCGGTGACTTGATAGAAGCTGAAGTGTCCTTGGATGTCCACGTCTTCCATTGTCTAGGAAACGCACACTGGTACACTATGTTCCACAAGATTTGTCTTTATTGTTCACAATGTATCACAATAGAAGCTGATCACACTTCTATTAAGTGTTTGTGTTAGAGACACTTTGTTCACACTAACGCACAGATCAGTATCCTGGCGTCAGTGTTACTCTCCATAGAGTCAAAGATAGTCTGCCAGACGCTACAGCGCTCCATGCCGTCACTGCCCCCAGCACAAAAAAAAAACGCTGACCTAGTACCTTGCATCCTTGTCACCTCCTCGATGAAGCAAAGCAGAATGTTTGTTTCTTGCTGTCTTAATCATAGACAACAATGTACACTATCTTTACTATGGTAATAAAGTGGGAGCAGGATTTTCCTTAATTGTCCTGCTAAGTAAGAGATGTATTGTCTCTTATAAAAATACACGTTGCAACACCGCTGCAAGGAGCAGAGGTCATTTGACTACGTGGCATAGCATCTGTGATCAATTACTCACTCTAGCAGTAAACAAGACGCTCGCCCCTTCTGAGTGGCCCCTCAGGGCTGAAAGGGCTGAAGGGGGCTGAAGGGGGCTGATACCCCCCTCCTGGAGAAAATTTCTCCACAATATTTATATATATATATATATATATATATATATATTTATATATATATATATATATATATATATATATTTATATATATATATATATATATTTATATATATATATATATATATATATATATATATATATATATATATATATATATATATATATATATATATATATATATATATATATATATATATATATATATATATATATATATATATATATATATATATATATATATATATATATATATATATATATATTATATATATATATATATATATATATATATATATATATATATATATATATATATATCCACCTCTGGTATATATATATACCCATAGCCTCGGAGAAGTATATATATATAGGCTTATATATATATATATATATATATCTTATATATATATATATATATATATATATATATATATATATATATATATATATATATATATATATATATATATATATATATATATATATATATATATATATATATATATATATATATATATATATATATATATATATATATATATATATATATATATATATATATATATATATATATATATATATATATATATATATATATATATATATATATATATATATATATATATATATATATATATATATATATATTTATTTATTTATTTATTTATTTTATTATCACACTGGCCGATTCCCACCAAGGCAGGGTGGCCCGAAAAAGAAAAACTTTCACCATCATTCACTCCTTCACTGTCTTGCCAGAAGGGTGCTTTACACTACAGTTTTTAAACTGCAACATTAACACCCCTCCTTCAGAGTGCAGGCACTGTACTTCCCATCTCCAGGACTCAAGTCCGGCCTGCCGGTTTCCCTGAACCCCTTCATAAATGTTACTTTGCTCACACTCCAACAGCACGTCAAGTATTAAAAACCATTTGTCTCCATTCACTCCTATAAAACACGCTCACGCATGCCTGCTGGAAGTCCAAGCCCCTCGCACACAAAACCTCCTTTACCCCCTCCCTCCAACCTTTCCTAGGCCGACCCCTACCCCGCCTTCCTTCCACTACAGACTGATACACTCTTGAAGTCATTCTGTTTCGCTCCATTCTCTCTACATGTCCGAACCACCTCAACAACCCTTCCTCAGCCCTCTGGACAACAGTTTTGGTAATCCCGCACCTCCTCCTAACTTCCAAACTACGAATTCTCTGCATTATATTCACACCACACATTGCCCTCAGACATGACATCTCCACTGCCTACAGCCTTCTCCTCGCTGCAACATTCATCACCCATGCTTCACACCCATATAAGAGCGTTGGTAAAACTATACTCTCATACATTCCCCTCTTTGCCTCCAAGGACAAAGTTCTTTGTCTCCACAGACTCCTAAGTGCACCACTCACCCTTTTCCCCTCATCAATTCTATGATTCACCTCATCTTTCATAGACCCATCCGCTGACACGTCTACTCCCAAATATCTGAATACATTCACCTCCTCCATACTCTCTTCCTCCAATCTGATATCCAATCTTTCATCACCTAATCTTTTTGTTATCCTCATAACCTTACTCTTTCCTGTATTCACTTTTAATTTTCTTCTTTTGCACACCCTACCAAATTCATCCACCAATCTCTGCAACTTCTCTTCAGAATCTCCCAAGAGCACAGTGCCATCAGCAAAGAGCAACTGTGACAACTCCCACTTTATGTGTGATTCTTTATCTTTTAACTCCACGCCTCTTGCCAAGACCCTCGCATTTACTTCTCTTACAACCCCATCTATAAATATATTAAACAACCACGGTGACATCACACATCCTTGTCTAAGGCCTACTTTTACTGGGAAATAATTTCCCTCTTTCCTACATACTCTAACTTGAGCCTCACTATCCTCGTAAAAACTCTTCACTGCTTTCAGTAACCTACCTCCTACACCATACACCTGCAACATCTACCACATTGCCCCCCTATCCACCCTGTCATACGCCTTTTCCAAATCCATAAATGCCACAAAAACCTCTTTAGCCTTATCTAAATACTGTTCACTTATATGTTTCACTGTAAACACCTGGTCCACACACCCCCTACCTTTCCTAAAGCCTCCTTGTTCATCTGCTATCCTATTCTCCGTCTTACTCTTAATTCTTTCAATAATAACTCTACCATACACTTTACCAGGCATACTCAACAGACTTATCCCCCTATAATTTTTGCACTCTCTTTTGTCCCCTTTGCCTTTATACAAAGGAACTATGCATGGTCTCTGCCAATCCCTAGGTACCTTACCCTCTTCCATACATTTATTAAATAATTGCACCAACCACTCGAAAACTATATCCCCACCTGCTTTTAACATTTCTATCTTTATCCCATTAATCCCGGCTGCCTTACCCCCTTTCATTTTACCTACTGCCTCACGAACTTCCCACACACTCACAACTGGCTCTTCCTCATTCCTACAAGATGTTATTCCTCCTTGCCTTATACACGAAATCACAGCTTCCCTATCTTCATCAACATTTAACAATTCCTCAAAATATTCCTTCCATCTTCCCAATACCTCTAACTCTCCATTTAATAACTCTCCTCTCCTATTTTTAACTGACAAATTCATTTGTTCTCTAGGCTTCCTTAACTTGTTAATCTCACTCGAAAACTTTTTCTTATTTTCAACAAAATTTGTTGATAACATCTCACCCACTCTCTCATTTGCTCTCTTTTTACATTGCTTCACCACTCTCTTAACCTCTCTCTTTTTCTCCATATACTCTTCCCTCCTTGCATCACTTCTACTTTGTAAAAACTTCTCATATGCTAACTTTTTCTCTCTTTACATCATCATTCCACCAATCGCTCCTCTTCCCTCCCACACCCACTTTCCTGTAACCACAAACATCTGCTGAACACTCTAACACTACATTTTTAAACCTACCCCATACCTCTTCGACCCCATTGCCTATGCTCTCATTAGCCCATCTATCCTCCAATAGCTGTTTATATCTTACCCTAACTGCCTCCTCTTCTAGTTTATAAACCTTCACCTCTCTCTTCCCTGATGCTTCTATTCTCCTTGTATCCCATCTACCTTTTACTCTCAGTGTAGCTACAACTAAGAAGTGATCTGATATATCTGTGGCCCCTCTATAAACATGTACATCCTGAAGTCTACTCAACAGTATTTTATCTACCAATACATAATCCAACAAACTACTGTCATTTCGCCCTACATCATATCTTGTATGCTTATTTATCCTCTTTTTCTTAAAATATGTATTACCTATAACTAAACCCCTTTCTATACAAAGTTCAATCAAAGGGCTCCCATTATCATTTACACCTGGCACCCCAAACTTACCTACCACATCCTCTCTAAAAGTTTCTCCTACTTTAGCATTCAGGTCCCCTACCACAATTACTCTCTGACTTGGTTCAAAGGTTCCTATACATTCACTTAACATCTCCCAAAATCTCTCTCTCTCTCCTCTACATTCCTCTCTTCTCCAGGTGCATACACGCATATTATGAGTCACTTTTCGCATCCAACCTTTACTTTAATCCACATAATCCTTGAATTTACGCATTCATATTCTCTATTCTCCTTCCATAACTGATCCTTCAACATTACTGCTACCCCTTCATTAGCTCTAACTCTCTCAGATACTCCAGATTTAATCCCATTTATTTCCCCCCACCGAAACTCCCCTACCCCTTCAGCTTTGTTTCGCTTAGGGCCAGGACATCCAACTTCTTTTCATTCATAACATCAGCAATCATCTGTTTCTTGTCATCCGCACTACATCCACGCACATTCAAGCATCCCAGTTTTATAAAGTTTTTCTCCATCTCCTTTTTAGTAAATGTCTACAGAAAGGGTTACTAGCCCATCGCTTCCGGCATTTTAGTCGCCTCATACGACACGCATGGCTTACGGAGGAAAGATTCTTTTCCACTTCCCCATGGACAATAGAAGAAATAAAGAAGAACAAGAGCTATTTAGAAAAAGTAGAAAAAAGTAGATGTATGTATATATATATATGCATGTGCGTGTCTGTGAAGTGTGACCAAAGTGTAAGTAGGAGTAGCAAAATATCCCTGTTATCTAGCGTGTTTATGAGACAGAAAAAAGACACCAGGAATCCTACCATCATGCAAAACGGTTACAGGTTTCTGTTTCACAGTCATCTGGCAGGACGGTAGTACTTCCCTGGGTGGTTGCTGTCTACCAACCTACTACCTACCTTTCTCAGATCTCGAAGAGACCGAAATACATCTAGTCTTTTATGGCTTTTCTTAAAAATAATTTGTTCCGTTTGTCTGGAGTTAATTCACTGAGCAAGACCATGAGATCTACATTTTTGCAAAGAACAGATAAACAAGATGTTGAAGCAGATAATGTCATAACAGCGTTAATATTGGCAATGTCAGTATAAAAAAACTTGGTGACCTGGTAACTCAAGTAATTTCAATTTTGCGAATAAAATTTGAAATTAATTTTCTTTATTGTTGCTCCTACTTATTTATTCACAAAGTGCATTAAGTCCATAAGGGAAACTTGGCAGAAGTCACTGTATGCTCTTCAAAAAGCCTACAGACATTTTTTTTATTTTTTTTTCATTCTTTAGCTACCAAGCAGAAAATGCCACATATTCTGCTGCTTGCTGCTTTTTCTTTTTCCAAGTATCGCCCCGTTCATTAGTTTTTTCTAGTGTCTTTCTTTGAAGCTTGTCGGTTTTCTAAACTATTCATCACATCTGTTAGACACTGCAACGTGATGGGATCTTGATACAAAGAATTCTTCAACTCTTATCCAACCTTTGGATGAAGACCTACTTAAACTAGTGGATGGTCCCACTGTGATCCCGCCTCCTCCTGCTTCGACTCACCTAACTGCAGTATATAAGTCACCTCTCTGGCCCTATGCCGTACCTCCTACTAGAGTGATGGACTGAACACATCGATTCCAGGCTGAGGGACTGATTACCTCAAACTCCTCCTCTCCTTATACCTTCCTGCTTTGTACTGGACTGATGAAGCCACTGTGTGGCGAAACGTTTCTTCAATAAAGATTCCCATATGCTGCATAATTACCTCAGTTCTTCAACTTGTCGGTTTTCTAAATCATTCATCACACAATACACCTATAGTTACTGACGTCAGACCCACTGTTCTTCTTGAAGAGAGGAGAAACTCTGGCCACCTTGAACCCCTCTGGCACGGTATTGGAGGTGATGGACAGATTTATTATGTGTACAATGGGAACTGGCAGTTCAGAGGCACCATCTTTTAGGAATATGGCAGAGATGTTATCTGGGCCGATGCGTTAAGTTTATCTAGTTATTTTAGCACGAAGTCATTAGATATACATACTAATTGGAAACTGTTCTGTGTAACGTCTTTATTACTGTAGTAAGTTTTAAACTTGTTGAAGTCTATGCATCAACATTCGTAAGTAAAATAATAGTTTACTTAGGGATGTTGATGCATCAGTTGCATAGAATGAATTGAAACAATTTGTCATTTTAGTTGTTTCATGGCATCCACCTCTGCACTTTTAATTGTTGCCAACGTTTTCTGGAAATGTTCGTAGATCCTTCACTTTTTGAGCATTAGTGTTTTGCCTTTGCTCCTGTGAAATTCATTTAGAGTTGCAACATTCTTCTTGTTTGCCCTAAATCACTTTAAGGAACTGAAAAATTTTTTTATTATCATCTAATATCCTAACAGATATCCAGAGTTCAGTTGGCGCAATATTATCATGGATGGCAGTGAACATGGTTCAGATTTTTTCCAAGGCATCATTTACATACGTGCAAATGTTATATCAGTCCTATCATAATTATGTACCTTGCTTAGCAGTCTTTCTTTACTGTAGCTTCTAGTTGACCTCATTTCACCTTCATGTCATATGCAGGCATATACATTCCCTAATGATTTTCCCGGAGCAGTAAGTGATGATAACGATCCCTTAGACCTGTGGTAATGACGCCTGGCTGACTAATGTTATCAGGGCTGTTACAAAGTATGTGGTCGAGTATGGTTGCTGAGTACTGTGTGATCCGGGTTGGTGCATTAATGAGCGTATTTGTTCCTAGAATTTACTTATACCTGTTACATGGCCCGTTATTTTGTTATTGATAATAGATACTGAAGCCACCCAGTATTATAGTATTATTGTCTCACCATTGTGCTCATTTCTGGACAAAACCTCGAAAAGTTTTCTAAGAACTATCATGGGTGGGAGAGTAGTAATTAGTTATTATTAAGATGGGTTTGGTCTTGGGAACAACACCTTGAACCATAGAATCTCCAGGCTACTGTCATACAAGTCGGGACTTGGGTTGTAAGCTAAGTCATTTCTCACAGAGGCCTATACCCCATCCAAGTATTATACACTGTAACCTATTTTAACTTCGTCGTCACTCATTTAACCAGGTTTCAGAGATGGATATAACTGCCACCTTAGTCTCGTTTTCTAGAATCCTAATGTGTGACATATTTTATGCAGGTTTCTGCTTTGTTGTATATAATGTTAGGTATTGGCAGTATGGAAAAGTTCGCCATAATTTAAAAAAATAATGTTATCAATTTGTGGGAGCTTAAATAGTCACAACGTGATTATTTTCCTTGATGAGTAGTGTGACTATATGGGGGATAGCGTAGTCTTGGTGAGCGTGGGTCACGCGTAATGTGGTCACAGCGTGGGAGTGCATCATGCAGACCAGACGGAGCTAAATATCATGCACTATTTTGTTATTAGGCTCAGGACATAGGCTATTTCTGAGTTTATCCTTATGCTTACCTGGACCCTGGCATGGGCTTATCCTTTATGGCTGAGTGGGGACCCGTGTATTGAGTGAGACTGGAAAACTAGAGTATTTACCAAGAGGCTAGGGAGAGGCGTTAATTAATGGCGCCCTCTGAGATCTAGCCCCAGGTATATTTCTTTTTGTTTTTGTTTTCTTCTATGTCCTAGCTTGGCGGCATTCTAATGTATTTTTTTTTTGAAAAGTTTTGTTATGTGTGTTCTGTATAGCGTTTTGTAAATATTACTATGGATATTAAATGTATATTTTTCTAATAGTGAGTTTGTCTGTCCTTAGGTTAGGTAAGGTTCGTCAGGAAACAGGACAAGTGTTTCCTGACGCGGGCCTTTAAAGATGAGGACCCGCCGTTGGATCTTTTGGTCATCTGACCGAGGCCTTCCCCTGCCTTACCGGTCCACCCCTTTCAAAATTATGGTTATAGAACCATTTAGTACTTTTGTGAATCAAACCGATAATATTAATGCTTGTGTAGCGCTTTTGTGGAATTACAAATGTGGGGCTGGGGTGATTTACTTTCTATATTTTATATGTGCCCCTATGTGAACCTCTCTCGGCTCTAATATTTCATAACAGTGACCTAGCACTGACATGAATAAAGCGAAGATTTGCTTTCATAATCATCAGTATATGGCAAGGGTTCATTTAACGCTAAAAGGTTTGAAAAAATGGAGGTCAGCACTATAAAGAGTAATGGAGTTAAAGTGCATTTTTTGCATACAAATTGATGTGTAGCTCGGTTAATATGACTAAACATGTGAGGTGAGGCGAAGCAGGAGGAGGCTTCGCCTCACCTGACTACAGTATATAAGCCACGTCTACGGCCCTATGCTGTACATTCTACAAGATTGATTGGCTGAACACATGGACTCCAGGCTGAGGGACTGATTACCTCAAACTCCTCCTCTCCTTACATCTTTCTGCTTTGTATTGGACTGATAAAGCCACCGTGTCGCGAAACGTTTACTCAATAAAGATTCCCATATGTTGTATAAGTGTCTCAATCTTCAACTTGTCGGTTTTCAAAACGATTCATCACCACTGTCAGACACTGCATCATCATGGGATCTTGGTACAAAGAATTCTTCAAAACTTGTCCAACCTTTGGACGAAGACCTACTTCGACTAGTGGATGGTACCACTATGACCCCGCCTCCTCCTGCTTCTCCTCACCTAACTACAGTATATAATCCACGTCTACTGCCCTATGCTGTACATTCTACAAGATTGATGAGCTGAACACATCGACTCCAGGCTGAGGGACTGATTACCTCAAACTCCTCTCCTTACACCTTTCTGCTTTATATTGGACTGATGAAGACACCGTGTGGCGAAACGTTTCCTCAATAAAGATTCCCATATGTTGCATAAGTGTCTCAATCTTCGTGACTAAGCATACATCTGTTGTGCACCCAACCCACGCATAATTCATATATCTGTGTATTTGCCGTTATTCTTCCGACACTTAGTACAGTGCAGACATACTGGTGCATTGTTTACAGTTATGTCTAATGTTATTTGCTCTGGTAACATCACCGACTCAGAGGCCTCACCTCATCCTGAAAATTCATTACAAAGTTAAAATTATCACTCCTGGCTACTAGTTTATCATACCGATAGTCAATTATTGTTGTACACGCCACATGTACTCATACCTCACAAAAATCACAGCAATCACGCGAATGCGACTCTTGAAACCTTTTCCACAGTGAGCACAAGGGCTTTTCTAAGTCCAGGAGATATTCTTGAGATGTAATGAAGATGTGATGCTCATTTCCCTAGGTTGGTAGTTTGATGCTACGTAGATGACGAAGCGCCTATCAATACTGGTTTGCAGTGTCTCACTCCAGACATCAAAGGAGAGATGAAGAGTCGCTGTTGCCTGGGGTCTAGCTCCAAGATATCTAACGTCTTCTGTGGATGACCACACCAGCAGTAGAGCTGATAAAGAGAAGATTGGAGGTCAAGTGATTTCACAAACTCCCACCCAAACTACAGTGGCCCGCTAGATGGGAGTGCGGAGGGCGATATACTGTAACAGTTCTTCGGAGTCTGAACTACCTTAAGTCCAAATTAACGACTTCTTCATCCCCTTACATTACCCCTTTGCTTTAAAGTCGGAGGCAATAAGTTAACTTCCAGAGGAAAAAAAACCTATTTATAGCCTCGGCTCAACCAATTTGAGAAGTGGTTGTCCGAGGTAGCTATATATACAACCTGAAACTTATATGACTGAATAGCAAATGTCCACCTATTTGTACCTCTAAAATTTTCGAGGTACAGCAGTGGCTTGTGGTCAGTTTCTAGTATAAAGGGTGTACCGTGTAAGTAGTATTTGAATTTATACCTCAAACTAATGCATAACATTTCTTTTCTATCATCGAATACTTTTCTTCTCTCGGCAGAAGTTTATTACTTACGAAAAATATTGAGGATAGTCTCATCATAATATTCTAGAACAGCCCCTAATCCAGAATGAGAGGCATCTGTTTTGAGATCAAAGATTCTATTAATATCTGGCAACTTGAGAACTGAAGGATTAGAAAATAACTTTTTAATCTGTTCGTGGGTTTCAAAAGCTTTTTTGGATTAAACAAGTGGTTCCTTCACATTCTTTAAATAATGTGTAAGAATGGAAGTAAGACAACTTATATTAAGGACAAATTTTCAATAAAAATAGTTTGCTGATCCCAGGAAACTTCGGAGCAGCTTCTTTGTATTTGGAACAGTACTCTCTAGAACGACTTTAGTTTTGTTTGGAACTGGAGATAAATTATTGCCGGAAAATAATAAACCCAAGGTACTGCACTATAAAATATCCAAGAAAACATTTCTTGGGTTTAACTGGAAGGTCATGAGCTCTCAATCTCTGTTAAACAAGCAACAGTGTAGTAAGATGACCGGTCATCCCAGACATAAGACATAATGTATATATTATCAAAATACACTGAAACATTCTTTAAAAGTCAGAAAGGACAATTCTCATGAGCCGGATATACGTGGCACACGCGGTAACCATGCCGAAAGACATAATGCGATATTATATGAGTTCTTTATGAGCAGGGAAAGCAGTGCATGGTTTAGAAATTGAATATAACAAAGCTTGATGGTACACTTTCGACATGTCTAATTCATAGAAGAATTTACAGTCATGAAATTTACACAAGTCATGATCGATTACTGGCATGGGCTCTGCATCTCATTTAGTGACAGCATTTAAATAACGGAAATCTTGAGCCAGTTGGTAAGACTTATCTGATTTCTAAACCATGACGACTAGTGAACAGAAAGATAATTTAGAAGGTTCTATGATATTTAACTTTAATAGCTTGTTAACGTCATTATCAAACTCTTTCCGTAAATTAACAGAAAGAAGATAAAGTTTCCGTTTCATTGGTTCATTTGATGACAACTCAATTTTGTGAACAATAGTAGTGGTAAGTGTTGGAATCTCCGAGAATACATCTAAAAAGCGCATTTACTAAGGCACTTACTTAAGACTTTTCCTTTTCAGAAAGTTCATTGTTGATGTTAACATTTGAGTTACTAGTTGATGAATCAACCTAGTTCTTTCGATTTTGTGTAAGATTCGTTATCTATAACACAGACTTTACATTCATAAGAATCATGACTGTTAACTAAACTGTAAGACAGAGTATCTTCATTGAAGGAGTTTAAACAAAGATGGTACAACTTCAATATATGATACATTCTTTTTTACCCTTAACACTTAGAGATAATCTACCTTATTACAGATCTTTTCTACTGTATATGGACCGCGCCAGGAAATTAACAACTTGTTGGATTTATCTGGTAAAAGAACTAAAACTTCATCATCAATATTAAATTTGCACTTTTGGTCAAAACAGGTCTTGTATGTTTCCATGGAGATATTCAGGTTCTTAACAGCCAAATCAGCGGTTTCTTCTAGCCTTTCTCGAAAATCTAAAAGAAACTGATCAATACTTTCAACTTCTGGGTTAATATCTTTGGACCACAGTTTATTCAGTATTAATAGAGGTCCACGAGTTTGCCTACCATAGAGTAATTTGAAAGGGGAATATCCATGGGAATCACTTGGAATTTCACGCATTGCAAAGAGAGCAAATGGCAGATATTTATGCCAATCAGTTAGTTTCAGAAAACATAGTTTCTTTAATATTGACTTCAAGATGGCAAGTTGTCAGTTCACTCTTCCATTACAATTTGGATGGAAAAGTGTAGGGAGAGAGGTTGAATACCTGCAAGTTGATAAACTTGGTACACTAATTCAGAAGTAAACTGCGTTCCTTGATCTCAAAGAATTTCACTGGGTATAACTACTCGTGAAAAAACAGAGAATAATGCCTCTGCAACTTCTATTGAGGTTATGAATTTCTAAGGTACAGCCTCTGGGAAACTAGACGCGCAGTCAATCATAGTCAAGATATATTTATGACATCCTGATGAACAAGAAGTGACAGGACCAATTATATTCACTGCAACTCTAGCAAATGGAACTGAAAAGACCTGCATGTTTACCGTCGGAACGGTCTTAGTTCTCCTTTTTTGTGAGGTAAATTGACATACGTGACAGAATCTACAATACTTACAGATGTTAGAAGACATCCCTGGCCAGAAGTACAAGTTTTTTATTTTTTCTTGTGTAAGAAATGACCAGAGACCGGCAAGTCATGAGAAATCTTCAAAATTGTCTCATGGCAGTTCCTAGAATTACTAAGAGACTTCTAGCCACATCATTTGCATTTTCTACTGACAATACATTCTTGTATAGAAGATTATCTTTATATACAAATTTATAAGAAAATGTCTTTCTTTGGATTATATCACTCGTTATAGCCAACTTCCGTGTATCATCTAAGGAGGGACAAGTCTTTTGAAGACCCACTAAATCTATGTAAGAAAGATCACTAGGCTTTCCTTTGGAAAGAACCAGCGGATGGATAGGTGACTGTGCTCTAGTAAGGACGTTAACCGAGTCCTTTTGTTGATCAGATTCAGTCACTCGTGGTTCTTCTAGTGTTTCTGTACCATTCGGTTTCGATGAAGGAATTGAGCAGGGTTTTCCAGCAGCTTCGTGGTCAGTCTGACTCACTTCTGTTACTGTAGTGAAAGAAATCAAAGTATTACAAGGGTTCGATCCCCATCTTCTCTTAGTTTTTTTGCAAATCCCATACAATCTCTTTCAGAAGGAAAAATATCACCTTCGACGTCCCCCGCCAAAACAGATCACGATGTTATTAGGGCAACTACTGCATCTACCTAACCTGACAACCAGTTGCACCTTACGAAACATCTGACAACTGGGAATGAATCACTTCTTCCTAAGTAATCAGTTAACTTACTAGTTCTATACAGTGAATGATCTAATTTAAGAAAAAGATTACTAGAGATAACAATAGAGGAGCATCCAATATCTCGAAGAGCTGTTGAAACATTCATTCCATTAACAGTACCGTCGCTAAAAGTGTGTTAATATTAGCTTCGATTAAACATTTACCGATATTCTCGCCTTTCCTTTTGGGACACTCATCACGTCCACGTCCAAGTTCATTACAGTTGAAACATTTTATCATGAAGCCAAATTCATAGAGAAAGAGGTTTTGGCTCCTACAGTTTGCTTAGGCAAAACAGATTTATATCTACTACGCTCCTTGGGGTAGATGTTATGCACACAAGCATGGCTTGAGCCATTTCCGAAGCTCTCTGAACATTTCGTTCTTTCATAAATATTCTTAGATCAGAGGTTACAGAAGAAAGGAACTGATCTCTTACCATAAGGTCTCTTAACGAGTCGTGGTTAACTTTACTACCATCAATCCAAAAATCAAACAATCAAAAGGTATGTTAAGAAATGCATGCAATTTTGATTAGGAGTTATCCTAGAATGGCGAAACTCTGGCCTATAATGATGGGTGGTTGTCTGTAATTAGTTATTACCTCCGAAGGTAAAGTTAAGTCAGGATATTAAGTCATAAAAAATAACCGGAATACTAAGGAATATTCATGAATAACCAGGAACAGTCACAATAGTTGATAGTGAAGATATCCGAAGGCAGTATTTAAGACTGTATGAAGAAATTCTTCCGAACACTACCTAGAATCTTCTAGAACCTTTCTGAGCATACGTTAGTTAAAGTTGACAATGACAGCATACGACTTTTAGGTTGCTGTCTGGGAATTAGCGTGGGGTGTTACCGAGACCATGGCTTGCTGTAGTGTCTTGGAATCTCAGATTAAAGGAGGTTCTACTTCCTCAGGAGGAAAATAAAAGGTTGAAGCTTCGCCTAGATGGATTTGGGAGTGAGTGTGAGATGGTTGTTGGTAAGTAGGAAAAGGATACCAGCAGTGAGTTAAAGAGTTGCAGCCGCTTCAAGTGCCAAGTGGTTCACAGTTCAGGAAGAAGGAAGATAAGGAAGGTTAATAGAGACGACGTGAAGGTAGGAAACCAATTCTCTGTTCTCCATGACGAGTGTACTTCAGTGGTTATTGAGGTTAAAGGTACCACTGGCTCCCTTGCTAATCAAGGTAAGAATATTCTAATTGTGGGAGACTCTCAGGTAAGATATATGGACCGTGCTTTTTGCAACAGAGATAGGAAGGTCAGACAGAGGGTGTGTCTCCCAGGAGCTGGTGTTGGTGACAGTTAGCAGGTTGGATAATATTATGTCAGGTAAAGGGAACAATCCCATTATCTGTCTTAGTGCTGATGGAAATGACATCGGAAGGGCAGGAGACAGGAGCTGCTGGGTAAGTACAGGTCGGCCATAGATGTATCCAGGTCTAGGGGAGGGATCCCAACCATATGTAGCACCTTGCCTAGAAGGGGAGTGGGCAATGGGTAGAAATTGCTGGCTAGACACGTACTGCAAGGAACTTGCAATTCCATTCATTGATAACTGAGGCAAATTCTATGGCAAACATGATATATATGCACGGGATGGGGTTCATCTCTCTGGGGTTGGAGTGGTTGCATTCGCCAGTTCGAGTGAGGGGGTCGCTGATGACTTGTCTAGGAAATTAAACTGATAGATAATAGAGGTATGGGTGTTTCTTGGAAACAATCAGGCTGCAGTACTAGGGTTAAAAACAGCAGATATTACTAGGATATCCCATGGATATGTTTAAAAGACAATATTCAAAATAAAGTTGCTAGTAAAGGCAAAGCAATTGCTCAACAAACAAAGAGGACAACGGGTGACTAGCTCCCATATGGTTTACTATACAAATAGAAAGAGTCTAAGAAATAAGATAGAGCTAAGATTACTTGCAAGTGCAGGTAATATAGATATTATTGCTATAACAAAGACCTGGCTCAACTTAAAATATATAGAAATGCCTTCTGAATGTAACATACAGGGTAATAAACTATTCCACACTGATAGGATCAACAGGAAGGGCAGTGGAGTGGCGATGTATGCCAGAAATAATTTAAATTGTTCTGTTAGACAAGATATAAGATTAGAAACATCGAACACAGAATCTGTTTGGCTACAGTTTCTCTAAGGTCGTGAAAAATTAATTTTGGGAGTGATTTATATGTCCCCCAAACTTTGATAGGGAGTGCAGTAGGCTGCAATGGGACGAAAGTCATAAGGCGTTTATATATAAAAATGTGTTAATGGGAGATTTTAGCTTTAGACAAATTGATTGTAACAATGTGACAGGAAATATTGAATCTAGTGAGTTTCTTGATACGGTTCAGGATTGCTTTTTAAAACTGTTTGTGACAACCAAATGGAGGAAACAACCTGCTTGACTTGGTTCTTGCTAACAAAGAATCACTAGTTAATAATCTTGAGGTTAATCATGAGCTTGGAGAAAGCAATCACAAACCACTTGGTTTCAATATATCGTTGAATTACCCAGATAACTGCAGTCAAGTCTCTGTCCCAGATTTTTGCTTGGCCGACTTCATAGGACTTTGAAATTACCTGGGTGGGCTAGATTGGGATGACATGACTATGGGTCAGGGAGGTGGTGTTGGATGCCAGTATTACGTGTTTCAGAGCATAGTGCTAGCTGCCCAAGCATCTTTTGTTCCGAGTAGTGGAATTTGATCTAAAAAAATTGATCCCAAATTGATAAACAACAGATTAAAACATCTCAATGGTCAAAAGAGAGGCACATATAGGCGTATCAAAAGAGGGGATGGACAGTTGAGAAATCAATATATTCACTTAAAGAGTGATATAAAAAAAGTAAAAAGAAAAGCAAAAAGGGATTATGAGGCTAAACTCGCAAGGGATTCGAAGACTAACCCAAAAGGGTTCTTTCAGGTAAACAGAAGTAAGATTAGGGACAAGATAGGCCCACTTAAGAGTAATTCAGGCCAGATCACTGATAATGATAAGGAAATGTGTGAGCTTTTCAATACCTACTTCCTCTCAGTTTTTACTCAGGAAGATACTAGCAAAATTTCAGAAATAGCAAATTATGTAGAACAGAAGGAAAATAAGCTATGCACTATTGGGGTAACTAGTGACTTGGTCCTCAGATAAATAGAGAAATTAAAACCTAATAAATCCCCAGGCCCTGATGAACTGCTTGCGAGGGTTTTAAAGGAATGTAAAGAGGAACTTAGCATACCTTTGGCTAATCTTTTCAATATATCACTACAAACTGGCATAGTGCCAGACAAGTGGAAAATGGCAAATGTAATACCTGTTTACGAGGCAGGTGACAGGTCCTTAGCTTCGAACTATAGACCAATAGCCTTACCTCGATAGTGGGAAAATTTATGGAATCAATAATTGCCGAAGCAATTCGTAGCCATCTTGAAAGGCATAAATTGATTAATGAATCTCAGCACTGTTTTACAACAGGGCGTTCCTGTCTTACGAATTTACTAATTTTCTTCACTAAGGTATTTGAGGAGGTAGATCATGGTATTGAATATAATATTTTGTATATGAACTTCAGTAAAGCTTTCCATAGAGTTCCACATCAGAGGCTATTGAGGAAAATTAAGGCACATGGAACAGGAGTAGAAATTTTTTCCTGAGTAGAGGCATGGTTAACAAATAGGCAGCAGAGAGCTTGCATAAATAGGGAGAAATCAGAATTGGGGCACGTCACAAGCGGTTTTCCACAGGGGTCAGTGTTGGGCCCCTTGTTGTTCACATTTTGCATAAATGACATAGATGAGGGATTAAATAGCGACATAAGCAAATTTTCTGATGATACCAAAATAGGCCGTCCATTTCATTTTAATGAGGTCATTAGAGCACTCCAGGATGATCTGAATAGACCGAAGCAGTGGTCGGAGAAGTGGCAGATGCAGTTTAATATAGACAAATGCAAAGTTCTAAATGTTGGACAGGGTAATAACTATGCCACATATAAACTAAATAATGTAGATCTTAATATTACGGATTCCGAAAAGGCTTTAGAAGTTCTGGTTAGCAGTAATCTAAAACAAAGACAACAGTGCATGAGTGTTCGCAATAAAGCTAACAGAACCCTTGGCTTCATATCAAGAAGCATAAATAATAGAAGTCTTCAGGTTGTTCTTCAACTCTATATATCCTTGGTTAGGCCTCATTTAGATTATGCTGCACAGTTTTGGACACCGTATTACAGAATGGATATAAATGCACTGGAAAACGTACAAAAGAGGATGACAAAGTTGATCCCAAGTATCAGAAATCTTCCCTATGAGGATAGACTGAGGGCCCTGAATCTACACTCTCTAGAAAGGCGTAGAATTAGGGGAGATATGATTGAGGTGTATAAATGAAAAACAGGAATTAATAAAGAGGATGGAAATATCTAGCACTGGTTTGGTAATACAGCTGTGGATGAGTGGAACAAACTCCCGAGTACCGTCATAGAAGCTAAGAAATTGTGTAGGTTTAAAAATAGGTTGGATAAATAAATGATTGAGTGTGGGTGGATGTGAGTTGGACCTTACTTACTTGTGCTTTTAGGTCAGATGCCGTGCTCCTCTATTAAGTGAATGTGATTTACCTGACTAGGCTTAAACCGGTGAGAGGATTGGACTTGCCTCGCATGGGCCAGTAGACCTGTTGCAGTGTTCCTTATTTCTTATGTTCTTATGTTATTATAAGCATAGTAACATAGATTACCGTAGTTTGTCAATTAACTAGTTCTTGTTGTTGGAGTTGAGATGAAAACCTGTTTCCTTCACGCTAACTATCGATATTTGAACATCTACTATACAATTTTCCCGCAGAAATACTGTTTACGAATATGCTTCATACATAAAATAAAACTTACATGGAGAATATATTATTATTAGCTCAATAAAAACAAAGAAATTATCGCTGACAAAATTATTCTTTCTCCAAATTGGTAAATTACATTTTTCCCAGTCATCATTAAATCTTCAGTCTCTCAGATAATTTTATAACTGAAATCCAACCCCTTCTAAAAGAATTTATTACGTTTTACTATTTCTCTAAAATAAACATATAAAATCCAATGTAACAAGTGAGTTTGCACCGGAAATACTGTCACTTGACAGGTGATGTCTGACTAATCCACCTGCAGAGGGAGAGTGACGAGAGAACGAGCTTGAGGCTGAAGCAGAAATCACGTACTATGTTATGTTTTTATATACTGTGCTCTTCCATTCCCGAATTAAGCTTTCGACTTCGTATTCTGCCACGATCATCATAGACTCTGATAAGATCTTATGCAGTAACAATCGTTAAGAACAAGCAAATTTTTAATCTGAGATTATTTTTTAATTATTAGCCCCTTACCCACCTACCTCCTCACAAAAGTATGTCGAATAAATTGAGGGAAACTTCTGCTAGTTTACCTGTAAGTTTAAGTCCATGCTTCACTGATCCAAAATATGATCTCAGTCATCTTGTTAATTACAATTAGAAATTTAAATAATCTAAAACTAGTTTTGTGGTACTGTATCATTACCAAATTCCTCTTCTTCAAAACTCTGAATTGGTATCAGATTCATATTCTTATATAAGAAACATAAGCATAGAAAAACGCTGCAGTAGGCATAATGGCTAAAATAAGTAAATAACAAAAAAAGGCACAATACCGTGACTGGAACAATACACAAATAACCCGCACATAGGAGAGAGGAGCTTACGACAACGTTTCGGTCCGACTTGGAACGTTTAAAAAGTCACACTAACAGAAAGGAGAGAAGGAGGGAGTATATATAGGCCAGCAAACATTGATGCGAGCAAGAGGAAAAGAGGAAAGGGGAAGAGGGAGAAGGGGAAAAAACAGGTTAAGTCACGGGTGTTCTGAAGTTTGGAGCATTTAACAATGTAATAGGAAAGTAAGACATCTACAGAGCCAAAGCCAGGACTAAGAATCATACAAGGAAAGTTGTATATAAGGGAGGATTCGACCTAACGGCGACTGTGAAAGTTAGAAGTAGGGTAGACATTTTTAGCAGAAGACCAGTCAATAGGATGACCGTGATCTCTGACATGAGAGAAAAGAGTATTGTTGGTGTCGGCAAGCCTAACACTACTTTTGTGCTCCCTAAGCCTGTCAGAAAGAGATCGGCCAATATCTCAACTCGATACCACCTAAAAGTATATATTTTTATATTATATTATTTTTTCCTAACGCCCTAATTCTACATAATTCTTGTAATCTATCAAATTATTGTAAACCTATCAACATTTATGTGCTGACTCATGATTTCAGCTGCTTTCTTTGTCGGCGTGGATTATAGAGGCCTTGTTTATTTACAATAGCCCTGTGAAATTTCTTGAACTCGATATAATATTTACTAATATCGACTTCTCATTTGCCGACTGTGGTCAAAAACTCTTAAATAAATGTTTTTTTTTTTGTTTTTTAATAAGAATACAGATTCTGCGCAATAAGCTTCTCATCTCAGAAAAAGATTTCTGAAAAAGAGAATCAACTTCGTAATTCTTCCCTGTATGTTTTTCCAGGACAATTATATTCATTCTCTAATCCGACACGACATTATACAAATATATATATATATATATATATATATATATATATATATATATATATATATATATATGTATATATATATATTATTTTTTTTATTATCACACCGGCCGATTCCCACCAAGGCAGGGTGGCCCGAAAAAGAAAAACTTTCACCATCATTCACTCCATCACTGTCTTGCCAGAAGGGTGCTTTACACTACAGTTTTTAAACTGCAACATTAACACCCCTCCTTCAGAGTGCAGGCACTGTACTTCCCATCTCCAGGACTCAAGTCCGGCCTGCCGGTTTCCCTGAATCCCTTCATAAATGTTACTTTGCTCACACTCCAACAGCACGTCAAGTATTAAAAACCATTTGTCTCCATTCACTCCTATCAAACACGCTCAAGCATGCCTGCTGGAAGTCCAAGCCCCTCGCACACAAAACCTCCTTTACCCCCTCCCTCCAACCCTTCCTAGGCCGACCCCTACCCCGCCTTCCTTCCACTACAGACTGATACACTCTTGAAGTCATTCTGTTTCGCTCCATTCTCTCTACATGTCCACCCAGGGAAGTACTACCGTCCTGCCAGATGACTGTGAAACAAAAACCTGTAATTGTTTTGCATGATGGTAGGATTGCTGGTTTCTTTTTCTGTCTCATAAACACGCTAAGATAACAGGGATATCTTGCTACTCCTACTAACACTTTGGTCACACTTCACAGACACGCACATGCATATATATATATATACATACATCTAGGTTTTTCTCCTTTTTCTAAATAGCTCTTGTTCTTTTTTATTTCTTCTATTGTCCATGGGGAAGTGGAAAAGAATCTTTCCTCCGTAAGCCATGCGTGTCGTATGAGGCGACTAAAATGCCGGGAGCAATGGGCTAGTAACCCCTTCTCCTGTATACAATTACTAAAAAAGAGAAGAAGAAAAACTTTATATATATATATATATATATATATATATATATATATATATATTTATATATATATTTGTATATATATTTGTATACATATATACATATATATATATATATATATATATATATATATATATATATATATATATATATATATATATATATATATATATATATATGTATATATATATATATATATATATATATATATATATATATATATATATATATATATATATATATATATATATATATATATATATATATATATATATATATATATATATATATATATATATATATATATATATATATATATATATATATATATATATATATATATATATATATATATATATATATATATATATATATATATATATATATATATATATATATATATATATATATATATATGTATATATATATATATATATACATATATATATATATATTTCAACAAGTCGGTCGTCTCCCACCGAGGCAGGGTGACCCAAAAAGAAAGAAAATCCCCAAAAAGAAAATACTTTCATCATCATTCAATAGTTTCACCTCACTCACACATAATCACTGTATTTGCAGAGGTGCCCAGAATACAACTGTTTAGAAGTATATACGTATAAAATTACACAAGATATCCCTCCAAACAGCCAATATCCCAAACCCCTCCTTTAGAGTGCTTGCATTGTACTTCCCATTTCCAGGATTAAAGTCCGGTTACATAAGATAACCGGTTTCCCTGAATCCCTTCACTAAATATTACCCTGCTCACACTCCAACAGCTCGTCATGTCCCAAATACCATTTGTCTCAATTCGCTCCTAACACGCTCACGCACGTTTGTCTCCATATTTACCTCAACGCACCACTCACCTTTTTTCCCTCATCAATTCTATGATTAACCTCATCCTTCATAAATCCATCAGCCGACACGTCAACTCCCAAATATCTGAAAACATTCACTTCTTCCATACTCCTCCTCCCCAATTTGATATCCAATTTTTCTTTATCTAAATCATTTGATACCCTAATCACCTTACACTTTTCAATGCTCACTTTCAACTTTCTAACTTAACACACACTCCCAGACTCATCCACTAACCTTTGCAATTTTCCTATTGAATCTCCCATAAGCAAAAAGCAGTACCCGTTTTGTATTTGATTCCCCAAAATTTAATCCCACCCCTCTCCCGAACACCCTAGCATTTACTTCTTTTACAACCCCATCTATACATATATTAAACAACCATGGTGACCTTACACATCCCTGTCTTAGACCTACTTTTACTGGGAAGTAGTCTCCCTCTCTTCTGCACACCCTAACCTGACCCTCACTATCCTCATAAAAACTTTTTACAGCATTTAGTAACTTACCGCCTATTCCATGTACTTGCAACATCTGCCACATTGCTCCCCTATCCACTCTATCATATGCCTTTTCTTAACCACCCAGAGAGGTACTACCGTCCTGCTTGTAATTGTTTTACATGATGGTAGGATTGCTGGTGTCTTTTGTATGTCTCATAAATATGCAAGATTACAGGTACGTCTTGCTACTTCTACTTACACACTAAACATACATGTACACGTTTATTTATACACACTCATCTGAGTTTTCTTTGATTTTATCTTAGTTCTTGTTCTTATTACTTTTCCTTTTATATCCATGGGGAAGTCGAATAAGAATCTTTCCTCCGTAAGCCATGCGTGTTGTAAAAGTCAACTAAAATGCCGGGAACAATGGGCTAGTAACCCATTTTCCTGTAATAATTACTAAAAAGAATAAGAAGAAGAAAATTGTCAAAGTGGGAAGTCTGAATGTGCGTGGATGTTGTGCGAATGATAAGAAAGAGATGATTGTGGATGTTATGAATGAGAAGAAGCTGGATGTCCTGGCTTTAAGTGAAGCAAAGCTTAAGGGGGTGGGTGAGTTTCAGTGGAGAGGAATAAATGGGATTAGGTCAGGGTTTTCTAATAGAGTTAGAGCTATAGAAGGAGTAGCAATAATGTTGAAGGATAAGCTATGGCAGGAAAAGAGGGACTATAAATGTATTAATTCAAGGATTATGTGGAGTAAAATAAAGGTTGGATGTGAGAAGTAGGTTATAGTAAGTGTATATGCACCTGGGAAAGAAAGAAGTATAGAGGAGAGAGAGATTTTGGGAAATGTTGAGTGAATGCGTGGGAAGTTTTGAACCAAGTGTGAGAGTACTTGTGGTTAGGGATTTTAATGCCAAAGTGGGTAAAAATGGTGTGGAGGGAGTAGTAGGTAAATTTGGGGTGCCAGGGGTAAATGAAAATGGGGAGCCTTTAATTGAGCTATGTGTAGAAAGAGGTTTGGTAATAAGTAATACATATTTTATGAAAAAGATGATAAATAAATGTACAAGGTATGATGTAGCACGTAATGAAAGTAGTTTGTTAGATTATGTATTGGTGGATAAAAGGTTGATGGGTAAGCTCCAGGATGTACACGTTTATAGAGGGGCAACTGATATATCGGATCATTATCTAGTTGTAGCTACAGTTAGAGTAAGAGGTTGATAGGATGAGAGGAAAATGGCATGAACAAGTAAGAGGGAGGTTAAAGTGTATAAACTAAGGGAGGAGGAAGTTCGGGTGAAATATAAGTAATTATTGGCAGAACGGTGGGCTGGTGCAGGTATGAGTAGTGAGGGGGTTGAAGAGGGTTGGAATAGTTTTAAAAATGCAGTATTAGAATGTGGGGGCAGAAGTTTGAGGTTATAGGAGGGTGGGTGCAGGAGGATAGAGGAGTGATTGGTGGAATGATGAAGTAAAGGGTGTGATAAAATAGAAAAAGGTAGCTTATGAGAGGTACAGTGGACCCCCGCTTAACGATCACCTCCCAGTGCGGCCAATTATGTAAGTGTATTTATGTAAGTGCGTTTGTACGTGTATGTTTGGGGGTCTGAAATGGACTAATCTACTTCACAATATTCCTTATGGGAACAAATTCGGTAAGTACTGGCACCTGAACATACTTCTGGAATGAAAAAATATCGTTAACCGGGGGTCCACTGTATTTACAAAGCAGTAATTTCATTCACTGGCCAGGGAGGTATACCATCTTTTAGGAGTGAAGAAGAGCAGGATGTGAGTGTGGGGGAGGTGCGTGAGGCATTACGTAGAATGAAAGTGGGTAAAGCAGCTAGAACTGACGGGGTCATGACAGAAATGTTAAAATCAGGGGGTGACATAGTGTTGGAGTGGTTGGTATTTTGGTTTAATAAATGTATGAAAGAAGGGAAGGTGCTTAGGAATTGGCGGAGAGCATGTATAGTCCCTTTATATAAAGGGAAGGGGGACAAAAGAGATTGTAAAAATTATAGAGGAATAAGTTTACTGAGTATACCAGGAAAAGTGTACGGTAGGGTTATTATTGAAAGAATTATAGGTAAGACAGAATGTAGAATTGCGGATGAGCAAGGAGGTTTTAGAGTGGGTAGAGGATGTGTAGATCAAGTGTTTACATTGAAGCATATATGTGAGCAGTGTTTAGATAAAGGTAAGGAAGTTTCTATTGCATTTATGGATTTAGAAAGGCATATGATAGAGTGGAGAGGGAAGCAATGTGGCAGATGTTGCAAGTATATGGAATAGGTAGTAAGTTACAAAATGCTGTAAAGAGTTTTTATGAGGATAGTGAGGCTCAGGTTAAGGTGTGTAGAAGAGAGGGAGACTACTTCCTTGTAAAAGTAGGTCTTAGACAAGCATGTGTAATGTCACCATGGTTGTTTAATATATTTATAGATGGGGTTGTAAAAGAGGTAATTGCTAGAGTGTTCTGGAGAGGAGTGGGATTAAATTATGGGGAATTAAATACAAAATGGGAAGTGACACAGTTGCTTTTTGCTGATGATACTGTGCTTATGGGAGATTCTAAAGAAAAATTGCAAAGGTTATTGGACGAATTTGGAAGTGTGCGTAAAGGTAGAAAGTTGAAAGTGAACATAGAAATGAGTAAGGTGATGAGAGTATCAAATGATTTAGATAAAGAAAATTTGGATATCAAATTGAGGAGGAGTATGGAATGTGAATGTTTTCAGATATTTGGGAGTTGACGTGTCAGCGGATGAATTTATGAAGGATGAGGTTAATCATAGAATTAATGAAGGAAAAAAGGTGAATGGTGCATTGAGGTATATGTGGAAGCAAAAAATGTTATCTATGGCGGCAAAGAAGGGAATGTATGAAAGTTTAGTGGTACCAACACTCTTATATGGGTGTGAAGCTTGGGTTGTAAATGCTGCAGCGAGGAGGTGGTTGGAGGCAGAGGAGATGTTCTGTCTAAAGGCAATGTGTAGTGTAAATATTATGCAGAAAATTCGGAGTGTGGAAATTAGGAGAAGGCGTGGAGTTAATAAAAGTATTAGTCAGAGGGCTGAAGAGGGTTTATTGAGGTGGTTTGGTCATTTAGAGAGAATGGATCAAAGTAGAATGACATGGAGAGCGTTTAAATCTGTAGGGAAAGGAAGGCGGGGTAGGGGTCGTCCTCGAAAAGGTTGGAGGGAGGAGGTAAAGGAGGTGTTGTGGGTGAGGAGTTTGGACTTCCGGCAAACGTGCGTGAGCGTGTTAGGAGCGAATTGAGACATATGGTATTTGGGACATGACGAGCTGTTGGAGTGTGAGCAGGGTAATATTTAGTGAAGGGATTCAGGGAAACCGGTTATTTTATGTAACCGGACTTAAGTCCTGGAAATGGGAAGTACAATGCAAGCACTCTAAAGGAGGGGTTTGGGATATTGGCGGTTTGGAGGGATATATTGTGTAATTTTATTCGTATATACTTCTAAACAGTTGTATTCTGGGCACCTCTGCAAATACAGTGATTATGTGTGAGTGAGGTGAAACTATTGAATGATGATGAAAGTATTTTCTTTTTGGGGATATTCTTTCTTTTTGGGTCACCCTGCCTCGGTGGGAGACGACCGACTTGTTGAAATTATATATATGTATAAATATTATATATATATATATATATATATATATATATATATATATATATATATATATATATATATATATATATATATATATATATATATATATATATATATATATATATAAATGTATATATGTATATATATTTTATTTTTTTTTTTTTTATTATCACACCGGCCGATTCCCACCAAGGCAGGGTGGCCCGAAAAAGAAAAACTTTCACCATCATTCACTCCATCACTGTCTTGCCAGAAGGGTGCTTTACACTACAGTTTTTAAACTGCAACATTAACACCCCTCCTTCAGAGTGCAGGCACTGTACTTCCCATCTCCAGGACTCAAGTCCGGCCTGCCGGTTTCCCTGAATCCCTTCATAAATGTTACTTTGCTCACACTCCAACAGCACGTCAAGTATTAAAAACCATTTGTCTCCATTCACTCCTATCAAACACGCTCACGCATGCCTGCTGGAAGTCCAAGCCCCTCGCACACAAAACCTCCTTTACCCCCTCCCTCCAACCCTTCCTAGGCCGACCCCTACCCCGCCTTCCTTCCACTACAGACTGATACACTCTTGAAGTCATTCTGTTTCGCTCCATTCTCTCTACATGTCCGAACCACCTCAACAACCCTTCCTCAGCCCTCTGGACAACAGTTTTGGTAATCCCGCACCTCCTCCTAACTTCCAAACTACGAATTCTCTGCATTATATTCACAGCACACATTGCCCTCAGACATGACATCTCCACTGCCTCCAGCCTTCTCCTCGCTGCAACATTCATCACCCACGCTTCACACCCATATAAGAGCGTTGGTAAAACTATACTCTCATACATTCCCCTCTTTGCCTCCAAGGACAAAGTTCTTTGTCTCCACAGACTCCTAAGTGCACCACTCACTCTTTTTCCCTCATCAATTCTATGATTCACCTCATCTTTCATAGACCCATCCGCTGACACGTCCACTCCCAAATATCTGAATACGTTCACCTCCTCCATACTCTCTCCCTCCAATCTGATATTCAATCTTTCATCACCTAATCTTTTTGTTATATATATATATATATATATATATATATATATATATATATATATATATATATATATATATATATATATATATATATATATATATATATATATATATATATATATATATATATATATATATATATATATATATATATATATATATATATATATATATATATATATATATATATATATATATTTGTATAATGTCGTGTCGGATTAGAGAATGAATATAATTGTCCTGGAAAACATAGAGGGAAGAATTACGAAGTTGATTCTCTTTTTCAGAAATCTTTTTCTGAGATGAGAAGCTTATTGCGCAGAATCTGTATTCTTATTAAAAAAAAACAAAAAAAAAACATTTATTTAAGAGTTTTTGACCACAGTCGGCAAATGAAAGGTCGATATTAGTAAATATTATTACTGTAAATATATCGAGTTCAAGAAATTTCACAGGGCTATTGTAAATAAACAAGGCCTCTATAATCCACGCCGACAAAGAAAGCAGCTGAAATCATGAGTCAGCACATAAATATTGATAGGTTTACAATAATTTGATAGATTACAAGAGTTAGGTAGAATTAGGGCGTTAGGAAAAAATAATATAATTAAAAAATATATATTTTAGGCTTAAATATATGTTTACACTAGGTGGTATCGAGTAGAGATATTGGCCGATCTCTTTCTGACAGACTTAGGGAGCACAAAAGTATTGTTAGGCTTGCCGACACCAACAATACTCTTTTTATCTCATGTCAGAGATCACGGTCATCCTGTTGACTGGTCTTCTGCTAAAACTGTCTACCCTACTTCTAAGTTTCACAGTCGCCGTTAGGTCGAATCCTCCCTTATATACAACTTTCCTTGTATGATTCTTAGTCCTGGCTTTGGCTCTGTAGATGTCTTACTTTCCTATTACATTGTTAAATGCTCCAAACTTCAGAACACCCGTGACTTAACCTGTTTTTTCCCCTTCTCCCTCTTCCCCTTTCCTCTTTTTCCTTTGGGTTTTCTGTCTTCTGCCTTGGGTATTCGCTGTTTTATTATTTTCCCACCTCTGTGTTCTTACTCCTACCCTCTGTGGGCCCCTATCTCCTTTGCAGTGTTTCTCTTTCTAAGTATTTGACTGACTCCACTACTACTACTACTACTACCTCTACTACTGCCTCTCTTGCTCGCATCAATGTTTGCTGGCCTATATATACTCCCTCCTTCTCTCCTTTCTGTTAGTGTGACTTTTTAAACGGTCCAAGTCGGACCGAAACGTTGTCGTAAGCTCCTCTCTTCTATGTGCGGGTTATTTGTGTATTGTTCCAGTCACGGTATTGTGCCTTTTTTTGTTATTTACTTATTTTAGCCATTAAGCCTACTGCAGCGTTTTTCTATGCTTATGTTTCTTATATAAGAATATGAATCTGATACCAATTCAGAGTTTTGAAGAAGAGGAATTTGGTAATGATACAGTACCACAAAACTAGTTTTAGATTATTTAAATTTCTAATTGTAATTAACAAGATGACTGAGATCATATTTTGGATCAGTGAAGCTTGGACTTAAACTTACAGGTAAACTAGCAGAAGTTTCCCTCAATTTATTCGACATACTTTTGTGAGGAGGTAGGTGGGTAAGGGGCTAATAATTAAAAAATAATCTCAGATTAAAAATTTGCTTGTTCTTAACGATTGTTCCTGCATAAGATCTTATCAGAGTCTATGATGATCGTAGCAGAATACGAAGTCGAAAGCTTAATTCGGGAATGGAAGAGCACAGTATATAAAAACATAACATAGTACGTGATTTCTGCTTCAGCCTCAAGCTCGTTCTCTCGTCACTCTCCCTCTGCAGGTGGATTAGTCAGACATCACCTGTCAAGTGACAGTATTTCCGGTGCAAACTCACTTGTTACATTGGATTTTATATGTTTATTTTAGAGAAATAGTAAAACGTAATAAATTCTTTTAGAAGGGGTTGGATTTCAGCAATAAAATTATCTGAGAGACTGAAGATTTAATGATGACTGGGAAAAATGTAATTTACCAATTTGGAGAAAGAATAATTTTGTCAGCGAAAATTTCTTTGTTTTTATTGAGCTAATAATAATATATTCTCCATGTAAGTTTTATTTTATGTATGAAGCATATTCGTAAACAGTATTTCTGCGGATTGTAATAAAGTTGGTAGAATTACCGACAATATGTAAAGTAAAAGGACACAAGTGCAACTAATGTGACATTTATTGTGGCAACGTTTCGCTCTCCAGGAGCTTTATCAAGCCATTACAAACAATACATGGACACAGAGGGTATATAAAGGCTCAGAGTGAGGTGAATACTAGTGAGGTACCATTTCGATGTTCACTAGTGGTAGTAGTAGTAGTAGTGGTAGTGACAAAAGTAATACAATATGGTAGAGCAATTAATTCGTACATGAGTAAAAGGATATAAAAGCTATTACTTGGGTAATATAAAAATAGGTTGGACAAATGTAAACTGGAATGAGGCAGCTTGTTTCAGTGTTCACTCTCTGTGCTTTGTGTAGTATAACAGGAGAGACTATGTGATGGCAGGGTTTACTGTTTTCAGGAGGATTCTTGCTAAGACTTCGGAGATGGTGAAGCTGCCGTTGTTTTGTTTAATTGTATTCGAAACAGCGATCAGTGCTGATTCAAGGCACTTGCGTGTGCGGAAATTATTTTCTTTTATCACTAATTGGGCGTCTCTGAATTTCATAAGATGATTGGTGGAATTTCGGTGTTGTACACAGGCGTTGTTTAAGTTGTCGTTCCTACATGCGTATATGTGTTCATTGAGGCGGGTGTCGAGGTTTCTTGCTGTTTCACCTACGTAGATCTTGTCACAGCCTCCACAGGGTATAGTGTAAACTCCTGCATTGACTGATTCGTGGTGCTTGGGTTTTGTCCTGGTTAGATCCTTTATTGAAGTGGTAGAAGCGATGGCGACTCTGGTGTTAGCTTGTGAAAGTACTTTTGAGACGTTTAGTGCAACCTGGCTGTTGGGAAGAATTATAACTTTGTCGGGAGCGGTGTTGATGCGTGGAGAATTGATGATCTGAAGAGCTCTTTTCTTGCAGTCTTTGATGAAAAAAGAAGGAAACTGTAACTCAGTGAATGTTTGGTGAATGTAAGTACATTCCTCGTCAAGAAACTCAGGACTACAAATTCGGTATGCTCTTAGGAAAAACCCAATGATGATGCCTCTTTTGGTCTTGGTATCTTGACTGGAATAGAAGTGTGTGAGATCATTTTTATTGGTGGGTTTCCGATAAACTTGAAATCTTAGGTTGTTGTCTACTTTGTGAATGAGGACGTCGAGGAAAGGTAGCTTGTCATTGGACTCTTCTTCTAGTGTAAACTGGATCGCTGGTTCAACTGCGTTGAGCCTTGCCTGAAGATCCCGTATATCAAAACGTTTTGGAGTTATTACGAGGACATCGTCCACGTAACGTAACCAAGTGACGCTTGAAGGGATGATGTTGGCGAAGTGTTCGGACTCTAGGTGTTCCATGTATAAGTTGGCTAGGACGGCACTTATTGGGGACCCCATTCCCATGCCGTAGGTTTGTTTGTAGAGCTTGTTATTGAAGGAAAAACAGTTGAAGTTAACACAGAGTTCAATCAAGTCAACAAAATCTCCGGGAGGTAAAGGAAGATTAAGGTCCTGGTTGACTTTACGTCGTAGAACCTCGATGGCTTTTTTGGTAGGTACTTTTGTGAAGAGGGAAGTCACATCCAAACTGCTTAGTTTCTTGTTACGGATGGAGAGGTTACGGATGCGGTTGAGAAGGTCGCCTGAGTGTTTAAGATGAGCGGGGCTGATGGTCCTCAGAAGGCAAGAAAGATGTTTGGCAAGAACTCCGGCTAGTTTGTGTGGAGCACTGCCTATTCCTGACGTGATTGGTCTGAGAGGAATATTGTGTTTATGGGTCTTGGGTAAACCATACATGTGTGCTGGTTTAGGGTTGCTTGGTAACAAGTACAGAAGTTTCTTCCCTTCTCTAGTGCGTTTGAGTATTTGTCTGGTTTTGTATAGAAAGTCTTTGGTGAGCGTCTCCCACTGTTGAGTGCTGATGGGTTCGTATGTAGATTGATCATTCAAAAGGTCCATCATTTTAGTGTTGTAGTCACTGGTGTTGAGTATGACGACTCCACCTCCTTTGTCGGCGGTGGTGACGATAATGTTGGGGTCGTTGGCGAGGTCCTTAAGGGCAGTGATGTATCTTCTAGGAAGATTAGAAGAAGAAGGTTCACATAAAGCTGCAGTGAGAAGGCCCTGTATATAACCCTTCTGGAAGTTGCTGTCACTGTGTCTATGGTTCCTGGTAACAAGATTGAGTTGATAGTTAGGTTTGCGTATGTTGGTGGTAAATTTGAGTCCCAGACTCAGTGCTTGTTTCTCGTAGTCGGTTAAGGTGCGTGACGATAAGTTGTTTATCAGGGATTCGCGTCCCATTTCCTTCCATCGACTGTTAGTGCAGAGGTACTGAAGTTTGCGATTGAGTTTGATCTTCTGTTGGAGGTTAGCTGTGGTGACTGTGCTGAGAATATGCTCAGCAGTGTGTTGGTCAATCTGAAGACTGGCCCTCATATTCCTTGCAGTTTCAAACGTTTCCTTAGCGATGTTAGAAAGTTCTTCGGCACATTCAGTTAAGTAAGCTTGGGTAGCTGGAGAGAAGAGGTGCTTGGAGTTGGAGAGTTGTGCAGGATGGAAGGAAATGGGACGCGAATCCCTGATAAACAACTTATCGTCACGCACCTTAACCGACTACGAGAAACAAGCACTGAGTCTGGGACTCAAATTTACCACCAACATACGCAAACCTAACTATCAACTCAATCTTGTTACCAGGAACCATAGACACAGTGACAGCAACTTCCAGAAGGGTTATATACAGGGCCTTCTCACTGCAGCTTTATGTGAACCTTCTTCTTCTAATCTTCCTAGAAGATACATCACTGCCCTTAAGGACCTCGCCAACGACCCCAACATTATCGTCACCACCGCCGACAAAGGAGGTGGAGTCGTCATACTCAACACCAGTGACTACAACACTAAAATGATGGACCTTTTGAATGATCAATCTACATACGAACCCATCAGCACTCAACAGTGGGAGACGCTCACCAAAGACTTTCTATACAAAACCAGACAAATACTCAAACGCACTAGAGAAGGGAAGAAACTTCTGTACTTGTTACCAAGCAACCCTAAACCAGCACACATGTATGGTTTACCCAAGACCCATAAACACAATATTCCTCTCAGACCAATCACGTCAGGAATAGGTAGTGCTCCACACAAACTAGCCGGAGTTCTTGCCAAACATCTTTCTTGCCTTCTGGGGACCATCAGCCCCGCTCATCTTAAACACTCAGGCGACCTTCTCAACCGCATCCGTAACCTCTCCATCCGTAACAAGAAACTAAGCAGTTTGGATGTGACTTCCCTCTTCACAAAAGTACCTACCAAAAAAGCCATCGAGGTTCTACGACGTAAAGTCAACCAGGACCTTAATCTTCCTTTACCTCCCGGAGATTTTGTTGACTTGATTGAACTCTGTGTTAACTTCAACTGTTTTTCCTTCAATAACAAGCTCTACAAACAAACCTACGGCATGGGAATGGGGTCCCCAATAAGTGCCGTCCTAGCCAACTTATACATGGAACACCTAGAGTCCGAACACTTCGCCAACATCATCCCTTCAAGCGTCACTTGGTTACGTTACGTGGACGATGTCCTCGTAATAACTCCAAAACGTTTTGATATACGGGATCTTCAGGCAAGGCTCAACGCAGTTGAACCAGCGATCCAGTTTACACTAGAAGAAGAGTCCAATGACAAGCTACCTTTCCTCGACGTCCTCATTCACAAAGTAGACAACAACCTAAGATTTCAAGTTTATCGGAAACCCACCAATAAAAATGATCTCACACACTTCTATTCCAGTCAAGATACCAAGACCAAAAGAGGCATCATCATTGGGTTTTTCCTAAGAGCATACCGAATTTGTAGTCCTGAGTTTCTTGACGAGGAATGTACTTACATTCACCAAACATTCACTGAGTTACAGTTTCCTTCTTTTTTCATCAAAGACTGCAAGAAAAGAGCTCTTCAGATCATCAATTCTCCACGCATCAACACCGCTCCCGACAAAGTTATAATTCTTCCCAACAGCCAGGTTGCACTAAACGTCTCAAAAGTACTTTCACAAGCTAACACCAGAGTCGCCATCGCTTCTACCACTTCAATAAAGGATCTAACCAGGACAAAACCCAAGCACCACGAATCAGTCAATGCAGGAGTTTACACTATACCCTGTGGAGGCTGTGACAAGATCTACGTAGGTGAAACAGCAAGAAACCTCGACACCCGCCTCAATGAACACATATACGCATGTAGGAACGACAACTTAAACAACGCCTGTGTACAACACCGAAATTCCACCAATCATCTTATGAAATTCAGAGACGCCCAATTAGTGATAAAAGAAAATAATTTCCGCACACGCAAGTGCCTTGAATCAGCACTGATCGCTGTTTCGAATACAATTAAACAAAACAACGGCAGCTTCACCATCTCCGAAGTCTTAGCAAGAATCCTCCTGAAAACAGTAAACCCTGCCATCACATAGTCTCTCCTGTTATACTACACAAAGCACAGAGAGTGAACACTGAAACAAGCTGCCTCATTCCAGTTTACATTTGTCCAACCTATTTTTATATTACCCAAGTAATAGCTTTTATATCCTTTTACTCATGTACGAATTAATTGCTCTACCATATTGTATTACTTTTGTCACTACCACTACTACTACTACTACCACTAGTGAACATCGAAATGGTACCTCACTAGTATTCACCTCACTCTGAGCCTTTATATACCCTCTGTGTCCATGTATTGTTTGTAATGGCTTGATAAAGCTCCTGGAGAGCGAAACGTTGCCACAATAAATGTCACATTAGTTGCACTTGTGTCCTTTTACTTTACAGTATTTCTGCGGGAAAATTGTATAGTAGATGTTCAAATATCGATAGTTAGCGTGAAGGAAACAGGTTTTCATCTCAACTCCAACAACAAGAACTAGTTAATTGACAAACTACGGTAATCTATGTTACTATGCTTATAATAACATAAGAACATAAGAAATAAAGAACACTGCAACAGGCCTACTGGCCCATGCGAGGCAGGTCCAATCCTCTCACCGGTTTAAGCCTAGTCAGGTAAATCACATTCACTTAATAGAGGAGCACGGCATCTGACCTAAAAGCACAAGTAAGTAAGGTCCAACTCACATCCACCCACACTCAATCATTTATTTATCCAACCTATTTTTAAACCTACACAATTTCTTAGCTTCTATGACGGTACTCGGGAGTTTGTTCCACTCATCCACAGCTGTATTACGAAACCAGTGCTAGATATTTCCATCCTCTTTATTAATTCCTGTTTTTCATTTATACACCTCAATCATATCCCCCCTAATTCTACGCCTTTCTAGAGAGTGCAGATTCAGGGCCCTCAGTCTATCCTCATAGGGAAGATTTCTGATACTTGGGATCAACTTTGTCATCCTCTTTTGTACGTTTTCCAGTGCATTTATATCCATTCTGTAATACGGTGTCCAAAACTGTGCAGCATAATCTAAATGAGGCCTAACCAAGGATATATAGAGTTGAAGAACAACCTGAAGACTTCTATTATTTATGCTTCTTGATATGAAGCCAAGGATTCTGTTAGCTTTATTGCGAACACTCATGCACTGTTGTCTTTGTTTTAGATTACTGCTAACCAGAACTTCTAAAGCCTTTTCGGAATCCGTAATATTAAGATCTACATTATTTAATTTATATGTGGCATAGTTATTACCCTGTCCAACATTTTGAACTTTGCATTTGTCTATATTAAACTGCATCTGCCACTTCTCCGACCACTGCTTCGGTCTATTCAAATCATCCTGGAGTGCTCTAATGACCTCATTAAAATGAAATGGACGGCCTATTTTGGTGTCATCAGAAAATTTGCTTATGTCGCTATTTATTCCCTCATCTATGTCATTTATGCAAAATGTGAACAACAAGGGGCCCAACACTGACCCCTGATGAAATTAGTTAAAACGAGAAAAAATTGTGGGGTGTGGGTGTTGTGGGTTGTGGGTGTTGTGGGTGTTGTGGGTTGTGGATGTTGTTGTCGAACTAGAGTTGTTGAAAAGTGATTATAAGTTGTGGGTTGTTGTTGTTGTGACTCTCTGATGAAATTAGTTAAAACGAGAAAAAAATTGTGGGGTGTGGGTGATGTGGGTTGTGTGTGTTGTGGGGTGTGGGTGATGTGGGTTGTGGGTGTTGTGGGGTGTGAGTGATGTGGGTTGTGGGTGTTGTGGGATGTGGGTGTTGTGGGTGTTGTTGTCTTACTAGAGATACCGAAAAAGTTGTTGTGACTTTCTGATGAAATTAGATAAAACGAGAAAAAAATGTAGGTTGTGAGTGTTCGTGTGTGTTTGGATTGTGTTCATGTTTTTTGCACTCATGTTATATCTTAGTTGGAGGTGAGTGGGATCGTCTTGGTTATAGTGATTTGAGGGGATTTGTGTGAAAATTGGTGTTAGTCTGTGATGTTGATCTTAGTTTATGATGATTTTGGTGGTGTTTTGAGTGTATTCAGTGGTGTTTTAGTAGTATTCAGTGGTGTATTTGGGAGTACTCAAATGGTGTTTTGAGGTTATTCAAAGGTGTGATTATAAGTTGTGGGTTGTTGTTGTTGTGACTTTCTGATGAAATTAGTTAAAACGAGAAAAATTGTGGGGTGTGGGTGATGTGGGTGATGTGGGTGATGTGGGTTGTGGGTGATGTGGGATGTGGGTGTTGTGGGTTGTGGGTGTTGTGGGATGTAGGTGTTGATCTTAGTTTATGGTGATTTTGGTGGTGTTTTGAGTGTATTCAGTGGTGTTTTAGTGGTATTCAGTGGTGTATTTGGGAGTACTCGAATGGTGTTTTGAGGTTATTCAAAGGTGTTTTTGAAGGTGTTCAAATGATGTGCAAGAGTACTTATGAAGGTATTCTGGGAGTATTCAGAGGTGATTTGGGGGTGTTCGAATGACATTTTTGGAGTATTTAAAGGTAATTGATGGTGTTTTTTGGTGATGTTCAAAGTAAAGTGTTTGAGTTAGTTTTTGTGATAATGTTGTGAAGTCTGGAGACTGAGGGAGGAGTTTGGGGGGATGAGTTGTAATTTAATGAAATGTGTAAGTGCAGATAAATTAGAGCTGTCAAATCTTATTTGGGAGTATTCAAAATGATATTTTGGAAGTGTTTCAGTGTTGTTTGGAAATGTTCAAAGGTATTTTTGTGAGTATTCAAATGATTTATGAGTGTTTTGAAGGTGTTCAAAGTAATGTGAGGTGTGTGTGTGCGTATTAACTTCGTAATATGTAAAATTGTGACTAGTGAATTTATCGAAAAGTGGTTATAAGTGTTGTGGTGACTTTTTCTGATGAAATAGTTAAAACGAGAAAAATGTCTAGACTTGTGTTGTATTTTGTAAAGAAATTGTGGATTGTTGTGGGTATTAACGAAAAAATGTGAAATTATTTGGATTATCCTGGGTTAAGAGTGAAAATGTTTTCCCTATGTTGTATATGAAATGTGTAGGGGGAAGTCGACAAGATTCAGCCTGTGTGTGTGGGGTCATCGCGTGACGTCACTGACATAGGGGGAAGTCGACAAGATTCAGCCTGTATGTGTGAGGTCATCACGTGACGTCACTGACCGCCGAGTAAACACAGGTGGGGTGACGTCACACATGTTTTGACCTGTAGTAAGAGAAAGTACCTTGCCCCATAGGAGAAGTTCATTTGAATGCTTACCCTGAGAGGGGGGAATCCAAAAAACTTGATCCGAGGAGATGGAGGAGAAAACCTTGATCCAAGGAGATGGAGTCTTTGATTTCGAGAAAAAATTGATCCGAGGAATTGGAGTCTTTGTATTATCGAGAAAAACTTGATCCAAGGAGATGGAGACTTTGATTTCGAGAAAAATTTGATTCGAGGAATTGGAGTCTTTGTATTATCGAGAGAAAAAAATTGGGATGCAAGTGGGAGTTCATTTTGAATGCTTATCCCCAGAGGGGGGGGAATCCAAAAAACTTGATCCGAGGAAATAGAGTCTTTGTATTATCGAGAAAAAAAATTGGGATTGGGGTGAAAGTGGGAGGGGGAATCCAAAAAACTTGATCCGAGGAGATCATAAGAAAATGAAATTAAAAAAAAAATTGGGATGAGGGGTGAAAGTGGGAGGGGGAACCTCAAAAATTTGATCCAAGGAGATGGAGAGCACAAGAAAATTAAATTCAAAAAATATTTGAAAAAATCGGAAAAAAATTCGGGGAGCGGATGCGATCCGGACGACGCTGCAGAAGGTGCAGCAGAAGGCACAGGCGGGCGCGAGGGGTGCGGGCGGGCGCGAGGGTGCGGGCGGGCGCAAGGGCGTGGCGGGCAGGTGGGTCGGCGCGAGGGCGGGGGGGGCGCGGGTGGGGGGGCGCGGGGGCGCGGGTGGGGGGTCGTGGGTGGGGGGCGTGGGTGCGGGGTCGTGGGTGGGGGGCGTGGGTGGGGGTCGTGGGTGGGGTCATGGATGGGGGTCGCGGGTGGGGGGTCGTGGGTGGGGGGGTCGTGGGTGGGGGGTCGTAGGTGGGGGGGTCGTGGGTGGGGGTCGTGGGTGGGGGGTCGTGGGTGTTGGGGCGTGGGGGGGGTCGTGGGTGGGGTCATGGGTGGGGGTCGTGGGTGGGGTCATGGGTGGGGGTCGTGGGCGGGGTTAAGGTCATTAGCATATAGGTGTGAAAAAGGTCATTAACATATAGGTGTGAAAGGGAGCCACTCAGCCACAGCCCTTTTCGGGAGGAAGCCACTCTGCCGCAGAGACCGCTCAGGAAAAGGAAGTCACTCTGCCGCAGGAGTCACTGAGCCGCCTTCATCACTACTTATATATATATATATATATATATATATATATATATATATATATATATATATATATATATATATATATATATATATATATATATATATATATACTTGCGATCTTGGCTTAAATAGTAACGCTCATCTTGCCATATAGGACAAGTGAAAATTTGTGTATGCAATAATTTCGCCAAAATCATTCTGAACCTAACGAAAAAAATATATATATTTAAATATACATATATACAGTTTTTAAGATTCTTTTGGTATATATATATATATATATATATATATATATATATATATATATATATATATATATATATATATATATATATATATATATATATATATACATATATATATATATATTTCAACAAGTCGGTCGTCTCCCACCGAGGCAGGGTGACCCAAAAAGAAAGAAAATCCCCAAAAAGAAAATACTTTCATCATCATTCAATACTCTCACCTCACTCACACATAATCACTGTATTTGCAGAGGTGCCCAGAATACAACTGTTTAGAAGTATATACGTATAAAATTACACAATATATCCCTCCAAACCGCCAATATCCCAAACCCCTCCTTTAGAGTGCTTGCATTGTACTTCCCATTTCCAGGACTTAAGTCCGGTTACATAAAATAACCGGTTTCCCTGAATCCCTTCACTAAATATTACCCTGCTCACACTCCAACAGCTCGTCATGTCCCAAATACCATTTGTCTCAATTCGCTCCTAACACGCTCACGCACGTTTGCTGGAAGTCCAAACCCCTCGCCCACAACACCTCCTTTACCTCCTCCCTCCAACCTTTTCGAGGACGACCCTTACCCCGCCTTCCTTTCCCTACAGATTTATACGCTCTCCATGTCATTCTACTTTGATCCATTCTCTCTAAATGACCAAACCACCTCAATAAACCCTCTTCATCCCTCTGACTAATACTTTCATTAACTCCACACCTTCTCCTAATTTCCACACTCCGAATTTTCTGCATAATGTTTACACTACACATTGCCTTTAGACAGGACATCTCCACTGCCTCCAACCGCCTCCTCGCTGCAGCATTTACAACCCAAGCTTCACACCCACATAAGAGTGTTGGCACCACTAAACTTTCATACATTCCCTTCTTTGCCGCCATAGATAACATTTTTTGCTTCCACATATACCTCAATGCACCACTCACCTTTTTTCCTTCATTAATTCTATGATTAACCTCATCCTTCATAAATTCATCCGCTGACACGTCAACTCCCAAATATCCGAAAACATTCACATTCCATACTCCTCCCCAATTTGATATCCAATTTTTCTTTATCTAAATCATTTGATACTCTCATCACCTTACTCATTTCTATGTTCACTTTCAAATTTCTACCTTTACGCACACTCCCAAATTCGTCCAATAACCTTTGCAATTTTTCTTTAGAATCTCCCATAGGCACAGTATCATCAGCAAAAGCAACTGTGTCACTTCCCATTTTGTATTTAATTCCCCATAATTTAATCCCACTACTCTCCCGAACACCCTAGCAATTACCTCTTTTACAACCCCATCTATAAATATATTAAACAACCATGGTGACATTACACATGCTTGTCTAAGACCTACTTTTACAAGGAAGTAGTCTCCCTCTCTTCTACACACCTTAACCTGAGCCTCACTATCCTCATAAAAACTCTTTACAGCATTTTGTAACTTACTACCTATTCCATATACTTGCAACATCTGCCACATTGCTTCCCTCTCCACTCTATCATATGCCTTTCTAAATCCACAAATGCAATAAAAACTTCCCTACCTTTATCTAAACACTGCTCACATATATGCTTCAATATACACACTTGATCTACACATCCTCTACCCACTCTAAAACCTCCTTGCTCATCCGCAATTCTACATTCTGTCTTACCTATAATTCTTTCAATAATAACCCTACCGTACACTTTTCCTGGTATACTCAGTAAACTTATTCCTCTATAATTTTTACAATCTCTTTTGTCCCCCTTCCCTTTTTATAAAGGGACTATACACGCTCTCCGCCAATTCCTAAGCACCTTCCCTTCTTTCATACATTTATTAAACCAAAATGCCAACCACTCCAACACTATGTCCCCCCCCTGATTTTAACATTTCTGTCATGATCCCGTCAGTTCCAGCTGCTTTACCCACTTTCATTCTACGTAATGCCTCACGCACCTCCCCCACACTCACATCCTGCTCTTCTTCACTCCTAAAAGATGGTATACCTCCCTGGCCAGTGAATGAAATTACTGCTTTGTAAATACCTCTCATAAGCTACCTTTTTCTATTTTATCACACCCTTTACTTCATCATTCCACCAATCACTCCTCTTTCCTCCTGCACCCACCCTCCTATAACCACAAACTTCTGCCCCACATTCTAATACTGCATTTTTAAAACTATTCCAACCCTCTTCAACCCCCTCACTACTCATACCTGCACCAGCCCACCTTTCTGCCAATAATTACTTATATTTCACCCGAACTTCCTCCTCCCTTAGTTTATACACTTTAACCTCCCTCTTACTTGTTCATGCCATTTTCCTCTCATCCTATCAACCTCTTACTCTAACTTTAGCTACAACTAGATAATGATCCTATATATCAGTTGCCCCTCTATAAACGTGTACATCCTGGAGCCTACCCATCAACCTTTTATCCACCAATACATAATCTAACAAAGTACTTTCATTACGTGCTACATCATACCTTGTACATTTATTTATCATCTTTTTCATAAAATATGTATTACTTATTACCAAACCTCTTTCTGAACATAGCTCAATTAAAGGCTCCCCATTTTCATTTACCCCTGGCACCCCAAATTTACCTACTACTCCCTCCACACCATTTTTACCCACTTTGGCATTAAAATCCCTAACCACAAGTACTCTCACACTTGGTTCAAAACTTCCCAAGCATTCACTCAACATTTCCCAAAATCTCTCTCTCTCCTCTATACTTCTTTCTTTCCCAGGTGCATATACACTTACTATAACCTACTTCTCGCATCCAACCTTTATTTTACTCCACATAATCCTTGAATTAATACATTTATAGTCCCTCTTTTCCTGCCATAGCTTATCCTTCAACATTATTGCTACTCCTTCTATAGCTCTAACTCTATTAGAAAACCCTGACCTAATCCCATTTATTCCTCTCCACTGAAACTCACCCACCCCCTTAAGCTTTGCTTCACTTAAAGCCAGGACATCCAGCTTCTTCTCATTCATAACATCCACAATCATCTCTTTCTTATCATTCGCACAACATCCACGCACATTCAGACTTCCCACTTTGACAATATTCTTCTTCTTATTCTTTTTAGTAATTATTACAGGAAAATGGGTTACTAGCCCATTGTTCCCGGCATTTTAGTTGACTTTTACAACACGCATGGCTTTCGGAGGAAAGATTCTTATTCGACTTCCCCATGGATATAAAAGGAAAAGTAATAAGAACAAGAACTAAGATAAAATCAAAGAAAACTCAGATGAGTGTGTATAAATAAACGTGTACATGTATGTTTAGTGTGTAAGTAGAAGTAGCAAGACGTACCTGTAATCTTGCATATTTATGAGACAGACAAAAGACACCAGCAATCCTACCATTATGTAAAACAATTACAAGCAGGACGGTAGTACCTCCCTGGGTGGTTAAGAAAAGGCATATGATAGAGTGGATATGGGAGCAATGTGGCAGATGTTGCAAGTACATGGAATAGGCGGTAAGTTACTAAATGCTGTAAAAAGTTTTTATGAGGATAGTGAGGGTCAGGTTAGGGTGTGCAGAAGAGAGGGAGACTACTTCCCAGTAAAAGTAGGTCTAAGACAGGGATGTGTAAGGTCACCATGGTTGTTTAATATATGTATAGATGGGGTTGTAAAAGAAGTAAATGCTAGGGTGTTCGGGAGAGGGGTGGGATTAAATTTTGGGGAATCAACTACAAAACGGGTACTGCTTTTTGCTGATGATACTGTGCTTATGGGAGATTCTAAAGGAAAATTGCAAAGGTTAGTGGATGAGTCTGGGAGTGTGTGTTAAGTTAGAAAGTTGAAAGTGAGCATTGAAAAGAGTAAGGTGATTAGGGTATCAAATGATTTAGATAAAGAAAAATTGGATATCAAATTGGGGAGGAGGAGTATGGAAGAAGTGAATGTTTTCAGATATTTGGGAGTTGACGTGTCGACGGATGGATTTATGAAGGATGAGGTTAATCATAGAATTGATGAGGGAAAAAAGGTGAGTGGTGCGTTGAGGTAAATATGGAGACAAAAAATGTTATCTATGGAGGCAAAGAAGGGAATGTATGAAAGTATATAGTACCAACGCTCTTGTATGGGTGTGAAGCTTGGGTTGTGAATGCAGCAGCGAGGAGGCGGTTGAAGGCAGTGGAGATGTCCTGTCTAAGGGCAATGTATGGTGTAAATATTATGCAGAAAATTCGGAGTGTGGAAATTAGGAGAAGGTATGGAGTTAATAAAAGTATTAGTCAGAGGGCTGAAGATGGGTTGTTGAGGTGGTATAGTCATTTAGAGAGAATGGATCAAAGTAGAATGACATGGAGGGCTTATAAATCCGTAGGGAAAGGAAGGCGGGGTAGGGGTCGTCCTCGAAAAAGTTGGAAGGATGGGGTAAGGGAGGTTTTGTTGGTATATATATATATATATATATATATATATATATATATATATATATATATATATATATATATATATATATATATATATGTATATACATATATATATATATATATATATATATATATATATATATATATATTTATATATATATATATATATATATATATATATATATATATATATATATATATATATATATATATATATATATATATATATATATATATATATATATATATATATATATATATATATATATATGCAGGGCAAACCACGAGGGAAGTAACCGTGCCCGGTGACCTCTCTCCCTGCTTTGGTTGCTCTCTTGCAACATTGCGCAGCTCCTGATGACGCACTGAGAAGTGTGAAAGTACTTGAGCTAAAGGTTTCCACCCCCAACGTGGCTTGTTTTTTAATAGGAATACAAATTCTGCGCAATAAGCTTCTCATCTCAGAAAATGATTTCTGAAAAAGAGAATCAATTTCGTGATTCTTCCCTTTATGTTTTCCAGGACAATTATATCCATTCTCTAATCCGACAGGACATTATGCAATTATAAATATATGTATATATATATATATATATATATATATATATATATATATATATATATTTATATATATATATATATACATATGTAAATATATATATATATATATATATGTATATATATATATATATGTATATGTAAATGTATATATATATATATATATGTATATATATATATATATATATATATATATATATATATATATATATATATATATATATATATATAAATATAGATATATATAGATATATATATATATATATATATATGTATACATATACATATATATACATATATATATATATATATATATATGTAAAAATATATATATATATATATATATATATATATATGTATATATATATATATATATGTATATATATATATATATATATATATATATATATATATATATAAGTGAGGTGTGAGTGACGCACGTGACCTGAGGAATGTCATGTTGTGATGAGGACGGGTAGACGATGAAATCATGTGACTCCTGTGTTGTTGGGTTGGTGGTGCTTAAGTATCATGTATGCCAATGTTTTTGAAATTTTGTAGTTTCCAGTGTTGCGTTCTATAGTGTCGGTGACGGCGATTAGTGAGGCTTCTAGGCACCGTCGGCGTCTGATTTCTGGTTCGGTGAGAATGAGTTGTGCCTCATTCCAGTTCATCAAATGCCCCGTGGAGTCTCTGTGGAGGACACAGGCGTAACTTACATCGTCTCTGTTAGAGGCATTTCGATGCTCATTCAGGCGGACTGCAAGATCTCTGCCTGTCTCGCCTACGTATTTCTTGGGACAGAACCCACAGGGGATAGTGTAGACGCCTGCTGTAGAAGTTAGAGGTGTGGGGCTGCGCTTCGTAGTGAGGTCTTTGATAGATGATGTGTTTATGGTGGAAACGTTGATGTTACTCATAGCAAGTGCCCGGCGAGTATTCGTGCAACATCACCACATGGGAGTACTACGAACTGCTTAGGGGGCTGTTCCATGGGCGGTTTGTTGAGGATAGCTTGTGCCTTGAGTCTGCAATCTCGGATGAAGAAAGATGGGAACTAAAGACGTGTAAAGGCTTGTGTTATGTAAGTGCATTCTTCTTCTAGAAAACAAGGGCTGGAGATGCGAAGAGCTCTCAAGAAGCCAATGAGGACTCCTCTCTTAGTGCGGGTGTCTTGGTGTGAATAAAAGTGTATAAGATCGTCCTTGTTGGAAGGTTTTCTGTACACTTTGAATGTGAAGTTTGTCACTGTCGGGAGATCTGCACAGGAGAACGTCGAGGAAAGGAAGTTTGCCATCGTTTTCGAGTTCAAGTGTAAACTTTATTGATGGTTCAACTGCATTGACCTTGTTGAGAAGGGCCTGGATATTGAGACGTCTCGGATAGAAAACCAGTATATCATCAACGTATCTTAGCCAGGTTACGGTGTTGGGAATGAGGGTGCTGAATTTCTCTGTCTCTAGGTTTTCCATGAAGAAGTTGGCAAGCACAGCACTGAGCGGGCTGCCCATTGCCATCCCAAAGCACTGTTTGTAACAGTTGTCCTGATACTTGAAGAAGTTGAAATTAACACAAAGTTCCTCTAGATTGATGAAATCTAGAAGAGGTAAAGGGAGGTCGTGGTTTTCAATGAGCCTCTGTCTCAGAATGTTGATTGCAGCGTCAGTAGGAACGTTGGTAAAGAGGGCTGTGACATCGAAGGAAGCCATGCTTTTGTTTATGACATTCAGGTTGGAAATTCGGGAGAGAAGGTCACCTGAGTGTTTGAGGTGGGCTTGAGTGATGGTGCCCAGAAGCGCTGAAAGGTATTTGGTAAGGTGGCCGGCTAGTCTGTGTGGTGCACTCCCTATGCCCGAAGTGATAGGCCGTTGTGGGAAGCCAGGTTTGTGTCAAAAACATTGGCATACATGATACTTAAGCACCACCAACCCAACAACACAAGAGTCACATGATTTCATCGTCTACCCGTCCTCATCACAACATGACATTCCTCAGGTCACGTGCGTCACTCACACCTCACTCTCCGCCTATATATATAATGTCTTTCTCCCTCTGTATGTTAGAAGTGATCAAGGTCCCAGGACCGAAACGTTTTCTAATAAATATGTCATAGTGTTTGCTTGCGTGTCTTTCTAAACCATATATATATATATATATATATATATATATATATATATATATATATATATATATATATATATATATATATATATATATATATATATATATGCAAAACAACCACTCTGAAAGAATAGAGAAATTCCAAGCGCTTTCGTGACTACTCACATTATCAAGGAACTATGAAAGTAAAGCATCCAAGGAAGCTATATAAGGGGTCTGGTCGGCACCTCACTATCAGATCCCACAACGGTTTAAACACGTGACGCGCGGCGAGCCAACTCACCCCACAAACTATTCTACCCAAGAAATAAGAAATTTTAAAGATTATTTGTCCAGTGTATTATTAAATTCTTCCCAAATTCTATTAATTATAAATGGATCTAATTTATATAAACCAAAGGAAATATTCATATTATTGTCAAAACTGCTTTTTATGAAACAAGATTCAATTATATTCCTGTCGACCATGGACTTGCTTGATACTACTTTCTCAACTTTTTGAAAATCAATTGGATGGTTAAAATCTCTTACATGAATAAATAGAGCATTGGAATCTTGTCCAGTTCTAATGCTATATTTATGTTGTTTTAATCTTAGTTCGAGATTTTTACCAGTTTGACCGTAATAAACTTTATCGCAAATTTTACAAGGAATCTTATAGACACATCCATCAGCATTTTGGGGGGAATTCTTTATCAAAAGTTTTTTTACTGTATCGAGATTTTTGAATACAACTTTAATATTAAAAGTCTTAAGAAGAGAAGGCATATCAACCAAGTTTTCATGGTAAGGGAGAACCAACATATTTTTATTTGAATAAGGCTGGTTGTCCCTTTTTGGATTGTAAAAAGTATTTCTGGCAACTTTAAAAGATTTATCAATTACATTTCTTGGGTATTTTAAATCATTACCTATTTCATAAATTTTGGATATTTCCTCATCTATGAACTCAGGACTACAAATTCGTAAAGCTCTCAGAAACATTGATGAGAAAACAGACAGTTTGACTCTATCTTGATGCGAGGAATAATAGTGGACATAGGAACAGTTATTAGTAGGTTTTCTGTAAATTTTAAATTTCTTATTTCTTGGGTAGAATAGTTTGTGGGGTGAGTTGGCTCGCCGCGCGTCACGTGTTTAAACCGTTGTGGGATCTGATAGTGAGGTGCCGACCAGACCCCTTATATAGCTTCCTTGGATGCTTTACTTTCATAGTTCCTTGATAATGTGAGTAGTCACGAAAGCGCTTGGAATTTCTCTATTCTTTCAGAGTGGTTGTTTTGCATATTCTGAAATCACCTGTTTACTGTGATCTTATTGCATATATATATATATATATATATATATATATATATATATATATATATATATATATATATATATATATATATATATATATATATATATATATATATATATATATATATGTCGTGCCGAATAGGCAGAACTTGCTATCTTGGCTTAAATAGCAACGCTCATCTTGCCATATAGGACAAGTGAAAATTAGGCTGGGTTAGGCTAAAATAAATTGCTCTTGTTATAATAAGGTTAGGTAAGTTTTCTAAGATTCTTTCGGTGCAAAATTATAATTTTTTACATTAACATTAATGAAAAAAATATATCTTTAAACGTATAAGAGAAAATTTTAGAAAGGACTTAATTTTAAATGAGTTCTTGCTATATGACCAGTTTTACCTATTCGGCACGACATATATATATATATATATATATATATATATATATATATATATATGTATATATATATATATATATATATATATATATATATATATATATAAAATATATATATATATATAAAATTTTGGAGTGAGTTAAACAAGTTAAGAAAGCCTAGGGAAAATATGGATTTGTCAGTTAAAAACAGAGTAGGGGAGTTAGTAGATGGGGAGATGGAGGTATTGGGTAGATGGCGAGAATATTTTGAGGAACTTTTAAATGTTAAGGAAGAAACAGAGGCAGTAATTTCATGCACTGGTCAGGGAGGTATACCATCTTTTAGGAGTGAAGAAGAGCAGAATGTAAGTGTGGGGGAGGTACGTGAGGCATTACGTAAAATGAAAGGGGGTAAAGCAGCTGGAACTGATGGGATCATGACAGAAATGTTAAAAGCAGGGGGGGATATAGTGTTGGAGTGGTTGGTACTTTTGTTTAATAAATGTATGAAAGAGGGGAAGGTACCTAGGGATTGGCAGAGAGCATGTATAGTCCCTTTATATAAAGGGAAAGGAGACAAAAGAGACTGTAAAAATTATAGAGGAATAAGCTTACTGAGTATACCAGGAAAAGTGTACGGTAGGGTTATAATTGAAAGAATTAGAGGTAAGACAGAATGTAGGATTGCGGATGAGCAAGGAGGTTTTAGAGTGGGTAGGGGATGTGTAGATCAGGTGTTTACATTGAAGCATATATGTGAACAGTATTTAGATAAAGATAGGGAAGTTTTTATTGCATTTATGGATTTAGAAAAGGCATATGATAGAGTGGATAGAGGAGCAATGTGGCAGATGTTGCAAGTATATGGAATAGGTGGTAAGTTATTAAATGCTGTAAAGAGTTTTTATGAGGATAGTGAGGCTCAGGTTAGGGTGTGTAGAAGAGAGGGAGACTACTTCCCGGTAAAAGTAGGTCTTAGACAGGGATGTGTAATGTCACCATGGTTGTTTAATATATTTATAGATGGGGTTGTTAAGGAAGTAAATGCTAGGGTGTTTGGGAGAGGGGTGGGATTAAATTATGGGGAATCAAATTCAAAATGGGAATTGACACAGTTACTTTTTGCTGATGATACTGTGCTTATGGGAGATTCTAAAGAAAAATTGCAAAGGTTAGTGGATGAGTTTGGGAATGTGTGTAAAGGTAGAAAGTTGAAAGTGAACATAGAAAAGAGTAAAGTGATGAGGGTGTCAAATGATTTAGATAAAGAAAAATTGGATATCAAATTGGGGAGGAGGAGTATGGAAGAAGTGAATGTTTTCAGATACTTGAGAGTTGACGTGTCGGCGGATGGATTTATGAAGGATGAGGTTAATCATAGAATTGATGAGGGAAAAAAGGTGAGTGGTGCGTTGAGGTATATGTGGAGTCAAAAAACGTTATCTATGGAGGCAAAGAAGGGAATGTATGAAAGTATAGTAGTACCAACACTCTTATATGGGTGTGAAGCTTGGGTGGTAAATGCAGCAGCGAGGAGACGGTTGGAGGCAGTGGAGATGTCCTGTTTAAGGGCAATGTGTGGTGTAAATATTATGCAGAAAATTCGGAGTGTGGAAATTAGGAGAAGGTGTGGAGTTAATAAAAGTATTAGTCAGAGGGCAGAAGAGGGGTTGTTGAGGTAGTTTGGTCATTTAGAGAGAATGGATCAAAGTAGAATGACATGGAAAGCATATAAATCTATAGGGGAAGGAAGGCGGGGTAGGGGTCGTCCTCGAAAGGGTTGGAGAGAGGGGGTAAAGGAGGTTTTGTGGGTAAGGGGCTTGGACTTCCAGCAAGCGTGCATGAGCGTGTTAGATAGGAGTGAATGGAGACGAATGGTACTTGGGACCTGACGATCTGTTGGAGTGTGAGCAGGGTAATATTTAGTGAAGGGATTCAGGGAAACCGGTTATTTTCATATAGTCGGACTTGAGTCCTGGAAATGGGAAGTACAATGCCTGCACTTTAAAGGAGGGGTTTGGGATATTGGCAGTTTGGAGGGATATGTTGTGTATCTTTATATGTGTATGCTTCTAGACTGTTGTATTCTGAGCACCTCTGCAAAAACAGTGATAATGTGCGAGTGTGGTGAAAGTGTTGAATGATGATGAAAGTATTTTCTTTTTGGGGATTTTCTTTCTTTTTTGGGTCACCCTGCCTCGGTGGGAGACGGCCAACTTGTTGAAAAAAAAAAAAAAAAAAAAAAAAATATATATATATATATATATATATATGTATAGATATATATATATATATATATATATATATATATATATATATATATATATATATATATATATATATATATCGTGCCTATTATGTAAAACTGGTCAATTAGCAAGAACTCATTTAAAATTATATATATGTATGTATATATATCTATATACATATATCTATATATATATATATATATAAATATATATATATATCCATAAATATATATATATATATATATACATATATAAATATATATATGACTCAAGAAATCGTAATGACACGATTGCAAATAAACCATACCCCCGGCCGGGATTGACCCCGCGGGGTCAAGCCCGCGGGTTCAGAATGATTTTGGCGAAATTATTGCATACACAAATTTTTACTTGTCCTATATGGCAAGATGAGCGCTGCTATTTAAGCCAAGAACGCAAGTTCTGCCTATTCGGCACGACATTATATATATATATATATATATATATATATATATATATATATATATATATATATATATATATATATATATATATATATATATATATATATATATATATATGTATATATATATATAAATATATAAATATATATATATATATATAATATATATATATATATATATATATATATATATATATATATATATATATATATATATATATATATATATATATATATATATATATATATATATATATATATATATATATCGTGCCGAATATGTAAAACTGGTCAATTAACAAGAATTCATTTAAAATTAAGTCCTTTCTGAAATTTTCTCTTATACGTTTAAAGATATATTTTTTTTCGTTAATGTTAATGTAATTTTTTTTAATTTTGCACCAAAAGAAACTTAGAAAACTTACCTAACCTTATTATAACAAGAGCAATTTGTTTTAGCCTAACCCAACTAAATATATTTTAGATTTGTTTACATTAATTTAATACTAAACAAACCCTGTGAAATATATTTTTTTCGTTAGGTTCAGAATGATTTTGGCGAAATTATTGCATACACAAATTTTCACTTGTCCTATATGGCAAGATGAGCGTTGCTATTTAAGCCAAGATCGCAAGTTCTGCCTATTCGGCACGACATATATATATGTTCCTGCAGGAGCACAATTTTAAAGAGGGTAGGGTGTTGGAGGTGGCAGGATTTCGAGTAGTTACCCTGCCATCTCCCAGTCTAAAAGGTGGTGTGGGAATTTTAATAAGAGAGACGAGCCCGTTTGTTTTGCAGAGAAGCGAGGGAGGAGGGGGAGGGAGGGTGTTACGTGTGGATGGGTGGTGGATGGGTAAGCGTGTGTCTTTTGTGAGTGTGTATGCGCCGGCAGAAAATAACATAAAGGTAAAGAATGATTTTGTGTGTGAGGATCTTGTGTTTTTCTTAAGTGCACTGCCAGAGGTGGCAATAGTTGGTGGGGACTGGAATAGTGTAATCAGGGTGGCTGATGTAGACCCAAAAGGGGCTGGATATATGTCTGTGGCTCTTAGGGATTTATTAAGGGATGTTAGGTTACGTGATGCCTTCGGGGAGGCGGTGTGGGAGACTGAATATTCGTTTGTTGGGAGTGGATATGATGCGAGACTAGATAGAGTACCTTTCTCAGGGAGTGGATGTGAAATCTTTCAGTATTTTTTTTTTATATTTTATTTAAAACTAATACAGTTTAACATAAAAATAAGGAAACAGTATGGATCTCAATCAAATTAACTGACAAACGGATTGCACCTATATGCACGCAAGATATTGCTGCCAAACATACAACAAGAACTTACGGCAAGAACATAACTAAAAAAAAAAAATACTGTCACAGGGTCATGAATTGACATATATACACATTCATTAATGCAAAACCTTGCATATATATAACTTGTACATATAACATGACATCTGACAAAGGCTCAATACACTTGAACATAAAATATACAAAGAAGTTATGTCAGTTAAATCCCATCCTTCGCATTAATCAAAAAACCAAAACCTAACATCATAATCTTACTAGAACATCTACATATGTATCCCTAACAATACAGCTTTACATATACCAACATACGAAAAAAAACATAAACCGTCTAGATATGTGTGTATACCATACAGACTAAAACTTAACATCAAGAACTTAGCATTGACACCAAACCGGTATCAGGGTACAGACCAGAATTATAAACTTTAAAAAGAATCGAGTCATACATATATAAAGTATTACATAACGTCTGACCCATGACAAAGGCTCAATACAATAGAAAGGGATATATATATATATATATGCACACACACACACACACACACACACACACACACACACACACACGTACACACAAAAAGTTTCACAAAATCACATTAATCAAATGCACTGTATGCACAAAGTAAAACAGTATCTAAGTATATCTCATCGTGCAAAAAGTTAGCACGTAACATACATACAAACTAAAACACACTTCCTGTCGCAAATAACTTACTACTCAAGAATCGTGTCATACAAGACTGATACACATCAAATTATACATAAAAAAATCTACTATATTATACCTACATTCTGAAAAGTGTTATATCTAACATAATGAGACCTTGAGCTCTACATCCACACTTGGCTGCCATAAAGTCTCAATGAAAACCAGGAAACCTTTCCAAACCCACATTCACAACACTCTCACGACCCCCCCCCCAAAGGAGGCGAGCCCGTTGTGACCCCCTGACTCCCTCCAACTTATGAAAACCCCTTCACTCACTCATTATCAATCACAGATTTACGAGAATCCCTAACGTTAGCATTCCATACCCCTCTGAGAAAGCCTGATCCCACCTCCTCCCATACAAATCTCTGTTACGACACATCGTACGATAGAACGTTACCGCAAGAACCTTTCTTCTCTCCTCACTATCCCCTCTCCCCCTCATCACCCACGACATATATATATAATCTACCATGATATAATCTAAAGCTCTTATGACACCCTCGTCTAACCCACCCGTATCTAGACTTAAAGCACGCAGAACCGACACCCCACGGCCCCCACCCTCTGTACCAACCTACTTAACCAGCACCTAACCTCCTCTAGCCCTTCACAAAAGTAAACTACATGGAACGCAGTCTCATCCCCTCCACAGATACCACACCACCCACCCTCTACAACCTGTCTGTTTCGTAGTATCTCACCAGACGGCAGGATCCCATGCAGGAAACGAAACATCACCTCACGCGCCCGAGGGTTTAACTTCATTTTACTAAATCTAAACCAAATACTCTTCCATGCATACATGGGGAACAAACCCTCAACTGGGATAACGCACCTACCTACAAGTAACCTACACAAAACCCTTATACGAACCTTTCTCAGTTCCTTAACCAACATCACAGCCCTCAAAACGATTTCGCATTCCCTCAACTCCATTCCTCGATACCACACACCCAGCCTGTCGTGTATCATTCCCAACTGCCCCGCGTTCACACCCTCACGCAACACTTCCCATTTAATAAACACACATTTAGCCCTCCGTCTCAAATCCATCAACCCCAACCCACCCTGACTTACAGGTAACATTACAACTTCCCTCCGTAACCAATCACAACGTGAACCCCACAAAAATTTGTACACCCGTCTTAGAATTCCCGCAATCGCTGTCCCTGTAATTGGGAACACAGCTGCAACATGCGAAATCTTACTGTACAATAAAATGTTTACGACTATCATTCGCTGTATAAGAGTTAGGTGCTAGGGTCTCAGAACACCTAGACGCCCCACGATCCTTTCCAATAACCTATCCGAGTTTTCCTCCCACGCCGCAACCATATGTCATCCTTATAAATAATACCACAAATCTTTAAAGACATGGGGGGGAGCCCCCACACCCCCCACCCAAGAACCCAACCCCATGCACCTTGACTTCGCACTATTTACCTGCATACCCGTGGCACTTCCAAATAATTGCACAACCTCGTCCAACACTCCCATTGGCATCCCTTCACGAATGAGCACAGTGGTGTCGTCAACGTATCCAATTAAACCCGGCCAGGCCCTCCCACCCCCCACACTTCCCTCACATGGCGTACATAAGCTGCGGTCAACCATTCTATAAAAGGGGTCCTGGAAACACGCAAACAATATTTGGGACATGGGGCATCCCTGTCTAAGGCCTCTACCCATTGCAATATCCCTCCCCATACACCCATTAATCTGTATCCTCATTTTCGCCCCCTTGTATAGCGTATTTACCCACTCGACTATTTCCTCCCCAAAACCATGTCTCCTAAGTATAACCTGCAAAGCTCCCCTTTCCACTCTATCATATGCTCCCTGCCAATCTAGAGCCAACAATGCCGCCCCTTCACCCCCACTCTTAGCTTCCACAAAACTTCTCAGTATCCCATGTCCTTCAATCATCGACCTTCCCGGCAACCCAAACTGAGATTTTGACACGACCCTTCCCACAACACATTTGAATCTATTACCTAAAATTTTTGCGAACACCTTATAGTCTGCACACATCAGCGATATGGCCCGGTACTCCCGAAGGGTGGGCTGCCCCTTGACCTTCGGGACAAACACTACAACTGCTGTTACCTGCTTCTCCCCCAACGTACCCTTCTCCTTCATACGATTAAATAACCTAACTATAAATCCCCTTATTAACGTCCAATGTTGTAAATAAAATTCTACTGGGAGACCGTCAATACCCGGTGCTTTCCCCTTCCTCATTCCCCTTAACGCATTCTCTATTTCCTCTGCCGTAATAGTCCCACCTAAAGCCTTTCTATCACTATTTCCTAAATTACACGTCACATACGTACACACCTTGTCCAACGCCACGTCACCCATCCCCCCACTGTTCTAGTACTTCTCGTACCAAGCCTCCGCATACGCACACATCCCCTTCGTGGTTCGTATCTCCTGCCCTGCTCTATAATTCCCAACCGTCTCCGTTACCTCTAAACATGGGATAGCTGTCACCGCCTGCATTTGTTTTTGATGCCGCAAAACACACGCTGACGGCTTGTCGCCCCAAAGCACCTCTTCCACCCCTGCCTGCACCCTTACAGCTTGAAACCTTTCATTTTGCAACACCCTCAACCTCCCCTTTATTTCAGCTATTTCATCCATAGGAAAATTATTCCCACCCACCCCCCGCCCATAGCAACCTCTTAACCTATCCTCTAAATAGTTAGCCAGTCCATATTTTAAATTAATAATACGTTTTCCTTCTCTCACATAAAACTTTCTAATCCTTTCGTTTGCAACACTATCCCACCATGTCACAATGTCATCCACTCCCTGTTCTTCCACACTAAGCTCCCTCCATAGGACTGAAAACCCCTCCAACCCCTCCTCATCAACTAATACACTTATATTTAATTTCCAATAACTTCTATATATGTCCGCGAGCGTCCCCCACCCAACCTCCACCACCACTGCCCTATGATCTGACATTGTAGCCTCCACAGTACTGAAAGATTTCACATCCACTCCCTGAGAAAGGTACATTCTATCTAGTCTCGCAGCATATCCACTCCTAACAAACGTATATTCAGTCTCCCACACCGCCCCCCCGAAGGCATCACGTATCCTAACATCCCTTAATAAATCCCTAAGAGCCACAGACATATATCCAGCCCCTTTTGGGTCTACATCAGCCACCCTGATTACACTATTCCAATCCCCACCAACTATTGCCACCTCTGGCAGTGCACTTAAGAAAAACACAAGATCCTCACACACAAAATCATTCTTTACCTTGATGTTATTTTCTGCCGGCGCATACACACTCACAAAAGACACACGCTTACCCATCCACCACCCATCCACACGTAACACCCTCCCTCCCCCTCCTCCCTCGCTTCTCTGCAAAACAAACGGGCTCGTCTCCCTTATTAAAATTCCCACACCACCTTTTAGACTGGGAGATGGCAGGGTAACTACTCGAAATCCTGCCACCTCCAACACCCTACCCTCTTTAAAATTGTGCTCCTGCAGGAACACAACATCCACTCTAGATTTGTTCAGGAAATTACGAAACCAATCTCTCTTCATACCGCTACATAACCCATTAACATTTACAGACATACACCTAAGGCCTATTAAAGTTTCCACCCCTGCTTCCTCTCATCACTCTTTACAACTCCAGAGCTTGAATTTAAGTTTGACACCTTCAGAGTGCTCTCTTTCCCTCCCCCCCTTCTTCCGGTGCCTCCTATCATGGCTACCACCATCTACACCACTACCTTCACACTTCACCTCAGTCTGTTTCCCAGGCCTTTGTGCAGGCGTAAGGACGTCATCAGAATCTGACGTAGCCGCCCTCTTTCTCGTGACCGTCATGTTACACATATCTTGATCAGATGTTGCCTCTCGATGAACCTCCACCTCTACCTGAGAATGGTTTAATGATTCAACGGACGACTCCAAACCACCATCACGTCCCAAATTATCATGGCTCCGACTTTCTGGAAGCGACGGCTCTCCGATGACACCACGCCCAGATGTAACGTCCCTCTCTGGTGGTGACAAAGTCTTCAACACCTCCACCAATTCTTCCTCAATCTCGAGAACCTTCTCCTGTAATTGCTGCTCCTCCTTATCCACAGGAGACGATACCTGATCAGGCAGCTGGGGGAGGGACTCCAACTCACCGCCAGTCCTGTGTGCCCGATCCACTATCTCGCTCCACAAAACACCACGCCCTCCATCCGATGTTTGTTTTTCACCTGCCACCTTTGAAGCAGGGGCTGCGACATCCACCACAGGTCCAGGCACACGTCTTCGCTTGTCACAGGTCGCCGCTATGTGATCATACTCACCACATAGGCGGCATGTACGTCGTTGTCCTGGGTACATTACCATTACCTGCGTCCTGAAATCTTGTAGATACACATAGGACGGTATTGGGTGCCTCAACGTCATTTTGAGGTTGAAAGAACCCTCTGGATAACCAGCATAGGCACCTGCCGCCCACGTACCATGTTGAGCATAATGCACCGTCCCATATGTCTCAAAAACTTTCCTTATATCCGCCTCGTCCGCCTCAAAGGGAACGTTGCGTAACTTGATCCACGTATAATGCCGTGAAACATCTATCAATCTTACACTGACAGCTGGTGTGGCGCTAATTCTTACGTCCTGAAACCTGGTGACTAACGATTCATAAACCGTAGCTGATAGCAGTTTGACGAATATTCTTTGGCTTCCGTTTAATGCTACACCATACAAGTCACTATCTTGTACACCATATGTCTCCCGGATGATCTTTGGCAATAAGACTTGCGCAGAACTAGGCGTTATCGTTCCTTTAAGTAGCTCAATGCCTACAGTATTTATCCTGCGTCTCAAACTAACCGCCATCTTGACAATCACAGTGCACCTATGTTGTTAACAGAGGCGTGACAGCACCACTTCACACCGCTGCAGCCAGGTAACTGACAAGGTAGCTCGCCTACAAACAGCAGAGGGGTGCAGAGCACAACCGCACTCTACCGTGGTCAGGCAGCGAATGTTTTCAGTATTGTTGAGGCTACAATGTCAGATCATAGGGCAGTGGTGGTGGAGGTTGGGTGGGGGACGCTCGCGGACATATATAGATGTTATTGGAAATTAAATTTAAGTGTGTTAGGTGATGAGGAGGGGTTGGAGAGGTTTTCAGTCCTATGGAGGGAGCTTAGTGTGGAAGAACAGGGAGTGGATGATATTGTGACATGGTGGGATAGTGTTGCAAAGGAAAGGATTAGAAAGTTTTATGTGAGAGAAGGAAAACGTATTAAAAATTTAAAATATGGACTGGCTAACTATTTAAACTTTAGAGGATAGGTTAAGAGGTTGCTATTGGGGGAATAATTTTCCTATGGATGAAATAGCTGAAATAAAGGGGAGGTTGAGGGTGTTGCAAAATGAAAGGTTTCAAGCTGTAAGGATGCAGGCAGGGGTGGAAGAAGTGCTTTGGGGCGACAAGCCGTCAGCGTGTGTTTTGCGGCATCAAAAGCAAATGCAGGCGGTGACAGCTATCCCATGTTTAGAGGTAACGGAGACGGTTGGGAATTATAGAGCAGGGCAGGAGATACGAACCACGAAGGGGATGTGTGCGTATGCGGAGGCTTGGTACGAGAAGTACTGGAACAGTGGGGGGATGGGTGACGTGGCGTTGGACAAGGTGTGTACGTACGTGACGTGTAATTTAGGAAATAGTGATAGAAAGGCTTTAGGTGGGACTATTACGGCAGAGGAAATAGAGAATGCGTTAAGGGGAATGAGGAAGGGGAAAGCGCCGGGTACTGACGGTCTCCCAGTAGAATTTTATTTACAACATTGGACGTTAATAAGGGGATTTATAGTTAGGTTATTTAATCGTATGAAGGAGAAGGGTACGTTGGGGGAGAAGCAGGTAACAGCAGTTGTAGTGTTGGTCCCGAAGGTCAAGGGGCAGCCCACCCTTCGGGAGTACCGAGCCATATCGCTGATGTGTGCAGACTATAAGGTGTTCGCAAAAATTTTAGGTAATAGGTTCAAATGTGTTGTGGGAAGGGTCGTGTCAAAATCTCAGTTTGGGTTGCCGGGAAGGTCGATGATTGAAGGACATGGGATACTGAGAAGTTTTGTGGAAGCTAAGAGTGGGGGTGAAGGGGCGGCTTTGTTGGCTCTAGATTGGCAGGGAGCATATGATAGAGTGGAAAGGGGAGCTTTGCAGGTTATACTTAGGAGACAGGGTTTTGGGGAGGAAATAGTCGAGTGGGTAAATACGTTATACAAGGGGGCGAAAATGAGGATACAGATTAATGGGTGTATGGGGAGGGATATTGCAATGGGTAGAGGCCTTAGACAGGGATGCCCCATGTCCCAAATATTGTTTGCGTGTTTCCAGGACCCCTTTTATAGAATGGTTGACCGCAGCTTATGTACGCCATGTGAGGGAAGTGTGGGGGGTGGGAGGGCCTGGCCGGGTTTAATTGGATATGTTGACGACACCACTGTTCTCATTCGTGAAGGGATGTCAATGGGAGTGTTGGACGAGGTTGTGCAATTATTTGGAAGTGCCACGGGTATGCAGGTAAATAGTGCTAAGTCAAGGTGCATGGGGTTGGGTTCTTGGGTTGGGGGTGTGGGGGGGAGATGTAATGTTGTTAAAGAATGGGCGGTGTCTTTAACGCAAGAGGAAAACTCGGATAGGTTATTGGAAAGGATCGTGGGGCGTCTAGGTGTTCTGAGACCCCAGCACCTAACTCTTATACAGCGAGTGATAGTCGTAAACATTTTATTGTATAGTAAGATTTGGCATGTTGCAGCTGTGTTCCCAATTACAGGGACAGCGATTGCGGGGATTCTAAGACGGGTGTACAAATTTTTGTGGGGTTCACGTTGTGATTGGTTACAGAGGGAAGTTGTAATGTTACCTGTAAGTGAGGGTGGGTTGGGGTTGATGGATTTGAGACGGAGGGCTAAATGTGTGTTTATTAAATGGGAAGTGTTGCGTGAGGGTGTGACCGCGGGGCAGTTGGGAAGGATACACGACAGGCTGGGTACGTGGTATCGAGGAATGGAGTTGAGGGAATGCGAAATCGTTTTGAGGGCTGTGATGTTGGTTAGGGAGCTGAACTGAGCCTTTATATGCCCTCTTTCATGTATTGTTTGTAATGGCTTGATAAAGCTCCTGGAGAGCGAAACGTTGCCACAATAAAATGTCACATTAGTTGCACTTGTGTCCTTTTACTTTACATATTGTCGGTAATTCTACCAACTTTATTATAAAATGAAGTTAAACCCTCGGGCGCGTGAGGTAATGTTTCGTTTTCTGCATGGGATCCTTCCGTCTGGTGAGATACTACGAAACAGACAGGTTGTAGAGGGTGGGGGGTGTGGTATCTGTGGAGGGGATGAGACAGCGTTCCATGTAGTTTTCTTTTGTGAAGGGCTAGAGGAAGTTAGGTGCTGGTTAAGTAGGTTGGTACAGAGGGTGGGGGGCCGTGGGGCGTCGGTTTTGCGTGGGTTAGACGAGGCGGTCATAAGAGCTTTAGATTATATCATGGTAGATTATATATATATGTCGTGGGTGATGAGGGGGGAGAGGGGATAGTGAGGAGAGAAGGAAGGTTCTTGCGGTAACGTTCTATCATACGATGTGTCGTAACAGAGATTTGTATGGGAGGAGGTGGGATCAGGCTTTCTCAGAGGGGTATGGAATGCTAACGTTAGGGATTCTCGTAAATCTGTGATTGATAATGAGTGAGTGAAGGGGTTTTCATAGGTTGGAGGGAGTCAGGGGGTCACAGCGGGCTCGCCTCCTTTTGGGGAGAGGGGTCGTGAGAGTGTTGTGAATGTGGGTTTGGAATGGTTTCCTGGTTTTCATTGAGACTTTATGGCAGCCGTTATGTTAGATATAACACTTTTCAGAATGTAGGTATAATATAGTAGATTTTTTTATGTATAATTTTGATGTGTATCAGTCTTGTATGACACGATTCTTGAGTAATAAGTTCTTTGCGACATGAAGTGTGTTTTAGTTTGTATTTATGTTACGTGCTGGGTTTTTGCATGATGAGATATACTTATATACTGTGTTGCTTTGTGCATACAGTGCATCTGATTAATGTGATTTTGTGAAATTGTTTGTGTGTGTGTGTGTGTGTGTGTGTGTATCCCTTTCTATTGTATTGATCCTTTGTCATGGGTCAGACGTTATGTAATACTTTATATATGTATGGTTCGATTCTTTTTAAAGTTTATAATTATGGTCTGTACCCTGATACCGGTTTGGTGTCAATGCTAAGTTCTTGATGTTAAGTTGTAGTCTGTATGGTATACAGACATATCTAGACAGTTTAGTGACGTAGTCCATTTGTGTCTGAGATTATGTATATGGGTTTATTGTAAAGTATAGCGCTTCAGTTTTTGTGATCTAAGCTGTATTCTTTTTCTGTATATTCGTTTGTTGGTATATGTGAAGCTGTATTGTTAGGGATACGTATGTAGATGTTCTAGTAAGATTATGATGTTAGGTTTTAGTTTTTTGATTAATGCGAAGGATGGGATTTAACTGATATAACTTCTGTATATTTTATGTTCAAGTGTATTGAGCCTTTGTCAGAGGTCATGTTATATGTACAATTTATATATATGTAAGGTTTTGCATCAATGAATGTGTATGTATGTCAATTCATGACCCTGTGACATGTATTTTTTTTTAGCTATGTTCTTGCCGTAAGTTCTTGTTGTATGTTTGGCAGCAATATCTTGAGAGCATATAGGTGCAATCCGTTTGTCAGTTAATTTGATTGAGATCCATACTGTTTCTTTATTTTTATGTTAAACTGTATTGGTTTTAAATAAAATATAAAAAAAGAAAGTTTCTAACCATTGAGCTATCATTTCTACAAACATCACGTACCTTGTACCAACAGGCATGTTTGATGATGCGAGAACATACGTGGCTGTCATAAGTTTCCGTTTGAAATACCAGTCTTCAGGAACAGATTATATATTAATGCAACCATGAACGAGTAGTTTTTAATCACTTTCAAACTGTGGCTAGACGGGGATCGAACTCGTGTTATTTTAGCCCGTCTCGTGGGAAGCAAGTCAAAATTCACGGCGCACTAACCACTGGGCCATCAAGCCTTCGGATTATCGTCATCTTATTGACTGGTCCTTTGCTAAAACTGTGTACCCTACTTCTAGCCCTCACAACCCTCCTTAAACTGACCCACTTCTACAGCTGCCACTACATTTTTACTATTGTTGCTATTACCGTTACTATTGCCTCCCTTCGCCCTTCACTCCCCTTTCTCTCTTATGGCACTAAACTACTCTCGCTACTTTCTACTACTTCCACTACCAGCTTCACCAATACCACTACTTTTTCTTCCTCTCTTGGTCCCGTCCATGTCCCACTCGCCTCACTTTTTTGTGCTAGAGTAACTTTATAAATGGTCCAAGTCGGACCGAAACGTAGTCGTAAGCTTCTCTTTTCTATGTGTGTGGGTTATTTACGTATTTATCCAGTCATGGTATTGTACCTTTTTGTTTTTTAGGTTAGGTAAAGTTAGGTTTGGTAATGCTAGGTTTGATTAGGTGATGGCGAACCCGATGAAAGATTAGGTTAGGTTAGGTTGGTAGATTATGTTAGGCTAGGTTAAGCTAGGAAAGGTTATGTTAGGTTAGGTATGGTTAGTTTAGGTGATGACATTCTTACAAGGATGGGTTAGGTTAAGTTAGGTTAGGTTGGGTTGGTTCAAAAGGTTAGGTTATATTAGGTTAAATTATGGATAGGTTATGTGATGACATTCTTGCTGTAATTTTTGGTGATTGAGATGTAATTTTTTTAGTGACTGAGTTGTAATTTTATGATCATGTTTAAATTTTGGTGATTGAATTGTAAATTTTGATGTTCATGTTGTATTTTTACGTGTTCTTGTTGTGATTTTATAGTATTTTTTGGTATTATAGTATTTTTTGGTATTAATGTTTTTTTTGGTGATTGAGATGTAATTTTTTGGTGATTAGGTTGTAATTTTTTGGTGATTATGCTGTAATTTATGTTGTTCATGTTTGCAATTTATGATGTTCATTTTGTAATTTATGGTGTTCATGCTGTGATTTATGGTGTTCATGCTGTGATTTTTGGTGTTCCTGTTGTAATGTATGGTGTTCATGTTGTGATTTTTGATGGTTGAGATGTAACTTAATGTATTCTTGGAGTAAGTTTTAGTGTTCATGTTGTAAAATTTAATCTTCATTGTTGTAATTTTTTGGTGTTCATGTTGCGATTTTTGGTGATTTCATGGGATTTATGTGGAAATTTACTAAAAAATATATACAGTTTTATGGGAATTCTACGAATATTTTAATAAAAATATGGAGTACTCTATGAAGATTTTGATGAAAATATGGAGTTTATAGTTTAATGCTGCGTGTCTGTTTCATTTTTTAAAAACTGGGACTACATTTGCATTCTTCCATACCACAGGTAGTCGATAGATGTGTTGAAGATTATTCTCAGTGGTACACAGAGCGCCTCTGCTCCCATGGAGAGATATTATCTATTCTCATTGCATTTGAGATATCTAGTTCGCTTAGCAGCCTCTTCACCTTCTCCTTGGTTGTATGTATCGTGTCCAGCACTTGTTGGTGTATCCCACTTCTCCATCTTTCCTGAGTCCTTTTTTCTCCAACTGTGTACTTCTTTTAATCACATGTTGAGCTCCTCTCATACTCCAAGGTCGTTTCTTGTAAACTTCCCTCCTTCCTTCCTCAGCCTGATTACCTGGTCTTTGACTGTTGTTTCCTTCCTGATGTGACTGTACAACAGTTTCGGGTCAGACTTGGGTTTCGCTGCTGTATCATTTTCGCATTGTCGTTGGGCCTCCCACCTTACCTGTGCATATTCATTTCTTGCTCCTCAACTACTCTCCTTGTTCTCCTGCCTGGGTCCTTTGTCTTCTATACTTCTTCTATTCTCTAGTGCACTTGGTTTTAGCCTTTCTACACCTTTGGGTGAACCAATGCTCGTCATGGCCTTCTCAATATGTCTGTTGCCCTTGGGTACGAACCTCTCTCCCGCTTCACCGCATATTGTTGTCACATACTTCATCATCTCATTTACTGTTTTCCCTGCCAGTTCTCTGTCCCACTGGACCTCATGCAGGAAATCCCTCATGTCTGTGTAGTCTCCACTTTTGTGGTTTGGCTTCATTCTTCTGCCCTTCCTGCCTCCCTCTCTACTTGTAACTCTATGTATTCGAAGCTTAGAACCACGTGATCACTATCTCCGAGGGGCCTTTCCTATGTGATGTCCTCAATATCTGCACAGCTCAAGGTGAATACTAGGTCCTGTCTTGCTGGCTCGTCCTCCCCTCTCTCTCTGCTAGTGTCCCTAACGTGTTGGTGCATGAGGTTTCCCAGTACCACCTCCAACATCTTAGACCTCCTTGTTCTGGGCCCACATGTGGCTCAGGATTTCCCAGTCGATTTCTTTATGATTGAAGTCACCCACGACCAGTAGCTTTGCTCTGCCACTTTAGCCAGTGTGTCACCCATATCTCAGTTACTCTCATCATAGTCTTGTGTTGGCCTCCTGTTATTCTGTGGTGGATTATGCATCACTGCAATCACTACCTTGGGACCTCCAGTCTGAAGTGTTCCTATTATGTAGTCCCTTACTTCTCCTCTGTCCTTTCTCTCAAACTCTTCAAAATCCCATAGGTTTTTGATGAGCAGTGCCACTCTTCACCCTCTCCCCTGTCCCTTCTGTCTTTCCTCAGGATCTGATATCCAACTGAAAAGATGACATTTGTTATCATTCCTGAGAGCTTGGTTTCTGTGAGAGCTATGATGTCTGGTGATGCCTCTGTGCTTCTTTCTTGTCACTCCTCCCACTTATTCGTTATACCATGAGCGTTGGTGTACCATACCTTCAGTTTCCTCTCCAACACACTATTCTAAGGAGTTTGTGGGGTGGGGGCAGGGGTCCTGGCAGGGATGTTGTGGGGTGGGGGTTGTGAGTGTGGGGTGAGTGTTTGGCTGCAGAGTTCTGAGGGTGGTTCTGTGGGTGTTTGTGCACTCTGCTCCATTCGACTCTGGTTGTTTCCTAGAGACTCCAGCCTTGTCTCTCTTTCTTGCCCCTTTCGTCTCTGTGTCCACTGTCTCTCTCTGGCTCTCTCTCTCTCTCTCTCTCTCTCTCTCTCTCTCTCTCTCTCTCTCTCTCTCTCTCTCTCTCTCTCTCTCTCTCTCTCTCTCTCTCTCTCTCTCTCTCTCTCTGTCACTCTCTCTCTCAGCTGTTGTCGTTCTCTCCTTGTTCTGTGTTGGTCTAGGAACACTCTCTGGTGTGCTGTTGATTCCTTTAGCCGTGGTTCCTCCTGCAAGATCCTGTCCCACACTGTTTCTGTCCTGAAAATCAGTTTGACTGGCCGATTTCTCTCCTTCGAGTACCCCCCTATTCTATGAAAATTTATTAGCTCAGATATGTCCTCATCTTCTGTTTGCTTGATAACATGTTCAATCTCTTGTTGCTCTTTCCACCATCTTTCATCGTTCATCTTCCCTTCGCTCTCGTGAAGCCTGTGGATGAAGACTGACCTCTCCCTTTCCTCCTCCCATGGCTTTTCCCTCTTTTCCATTTGCACATAGCCATCGACTCTGTTATTAGTTCCTGAACCTTCTGGTGGCTTGGTCGCACCTCTGCATGGGGCCTGGCCTCCGTCTGCGCCCCCCTTCACATACGCCTGCTCTTACTCTTACATACTTCTGCCCCTGTGCCCAACAGTGTGCACCCTTCGTCCCCCGACCTTTCCTGGGAACCTTTTAGGGCCTCAATGTAAGCTTTGTGTCCTTTCTTTCCTATGGACCCCTCGTCTAATATTTGGGTACCTGCTTCAAATGTGATGGTCCTCTGGGTATTGGCCCAATATCTCGCTTCAGCATATTTACGTCGTCTTTTAGGGCGCCTTGGCTTCTGCAGCTTCTGCTCACGACTCCCACTTCTTCTCTGCCTCCATCCTGTTCTCTATTCTCGCAGTAAGCTTTCCTAGCTTACTTTCCCACACTTGATCCATCTTTTCCAATACCTCTTCCATTCAATCTTCCTTACCATGCCCATCTTCGTCTTGTCCCCTGAGTCTCCGACTTCCTTTCTGAGACCTCATTTTCTATTTATGTGTGTGTGTGGGGGGGGGGTGTACTCACCTATTTGTGGTTGCAAAGGTCGAGACATAGCTCCTGGTCCTACCTCTTCACTGATCGCTACTAAGTCCTCTCTCTCCCTGCTCCATGAGCTTTATCATACCTCGTCTTAAAACTATGTATGGTTCCTGCCTCCACTACGTCACTTGCCAGACTATTTCACTTCCTGGCAACTATGTGACTCAAGAAATACTTCCTAACATCTCTTTGACTCATCTGAGTCTTCAACTTCCATTTGTGACCCCTTGTTTCTGTGTCCCTTCTCTGAAACATCCTGTCTGTCTACCCTGTCAATTCCTCGCAGTATTTTGTATGTCGTTATCATGTCTCTCCTAACCCTCCTGTCCTCCAGTGTCGTCAGGCCGATTTCCCTTAATCTATCATTGCAGGACATTCCCCTTAGCTCTGGAACTAGTCTTGTTGCAAACCTTTGCAAATTCTCTAATTTCTTGGCGTTCTTGACCAAGTGTGGGTTCCAAACTGGTGCTGCGCACTCCAGTGTAGGCCTGACGTACACGGTGTACAGAATCTTGAACGATTCCTTACTGAGGTATCTGAACGCTATTCTCAGGTTTGCCAGGAGCCCATATGCTGCAGCAATTATCTGGTTGATGTGCGCCTCAGGAGATGTGCTCGGTATTATACTCACCCCAAGATCCTTTTCCTTGAGTGAGGTTTGCAGTCTTTGGCCACCTAGCCTGTACCCAGTCTGCGGTCATCTTTGCCCTTCCCCGATCTTCATGACTGCATTTGGCGGGATTAAATTCGAGGAGCCAGTTGATGGACCAAGCTCCCAGCCTGTCCGAGTCTCTTTGTAGTCCTGCCTGATCCTCATCCGATTTAATTCTTTTTATTAACTTCACATCATCTGCAAACACGGGCACTTCTGAGTTTATCCCTTCCGTCATGTCATTCATATATACCAAAAATAGCACTGGTCCTTGGACTGACCCCTGTGGAACCCTGCTTGTCACAGGCACCCTCTCTGATACCTCGTCACGTACCATGCCTCATTATTGCCTCCCTGTCAGACAGCGGCTTTGCTAGGGCTGGTGTCACCCGGGGTGGCATCTTTGGTGTCACCCCCATGAAATCCAGGAGCGGGGGCATGGGAGGAATAAACTCCAGTTACGTCACTACTGCATGCCCGATGACTAATATTTAGCAACGAAAACGTTTAAGGGCCATAAACCGAACAGGAGAATATTTCTCAACTATATAAATGATAAAATAAGTAATCGTAGCAATACTTCGGAAACATAAACTCAAATACCACTTTGAGTACAGGCAACAGATCCTACATTTACTCATCTTCAACAATGCAAAAAAAAAAAAAATGAAAAATAACGAAAAACATTGCAATATCAGAGTAACACTACTTCTGATTTGACCTTGAGTACAGGTAACATCTCAATGAATCAGATCTTACATTTCCTTGCCTTCAGGCCTTCAAAATCATGTATCACATCATCAAAGTCAATGCTGTCAACTGATCCATTTTCTATGGATAGCATTGCTAAGTCAGAGATTCTGGCTTGACTCATTGTGGACCGTAAATAGTTTTCACTCAGCTTCAGCTTCGATAAACTCCTTTCACAAGAAGCCACAGAAACACATGTAGTAAGGAACAACCTCAGGCAGTATGTGAGAGTTGGAAAAGATTCAATGAAATCCCAATCAGCTATGAATGTTAGTGCATCCAATGCAGTCTAGTGCTTAACTTTTTCAAGATCGACATCAGCAGCTTGCAGGTGCCTCCTTAGTCTTGCTATTTCAAGCATGAGCTCATTCTTGCATATTTCATTATAGAAGCCATCACCTCCAATTCTTGTTCAGTAGCTTGCACAAGATTCTTCGTTTGAATGACCCCAAACATGGCTGCCACATTTGTGGCAGCTTTAATCGCTGCCACAAATTTCTCGAATGATTCCGCTACTGGTTTCACTGCACTGTAATGAGAACTCCATCTTGTTGTTGATAATCGTTTCAAAGAGACTCCAGTATGGTCCATAACACATCCCATCGATGGGTGGATGAGGCAAAGAATGTATACGCTGACTCAAGACTGCCACAAAATTTCACACATGATGAATTCTCGGCAAAAGAATGCTGATCACACAAGTTCAATGAATGGCCCACACAACCACTGAAAATTGCTGCCTTGTTCTTTTCCTTGAGAATGGCTTGTACACCTCCATGGACTCCGGCCATAGTGGCAGCATTGTCATATCCTTGAGTATAGCACAGCATGAAGTCCAGTCAATCACTTTCCAGCTTTTCAGGATATCAGAACTGATATCAGCAGCTTTTTTTGCCCTTCCTTGTTCTGTTACCCATAACTACCTCTTTTGATGATTTCAATCCTGGAATGGTCTGGAACTGGAATTTTCCAAGAAGAAACGTCACACATCGATGCTAACTCTCTCAGACTCTCATTCCCTTCATTCCTCTCGCATATATTACCATTGTCGGAGTCAGAATCACCATCAGTGTTATCAGTAGGATCTTGACTAAAATCATTTGATGAACTCTTGCCATTATCGGGTTTCTTGAGATATTGAACCATAGACCCAACCATTTTTCACATTTGCTGAACATTTTTCATTTTTTGCCTTCCTTTGTTGACATCCACGAGTCCTCCTCGGTTTATACACTCCATGAGGCATAATATTACATCAATGATCTGAAAAAAGAATGTCAGATTCACCGTTTTGGATCTACTGAATATTCGGTAATTTTTAATGGTGACAAACAAATAAATGGTGTCAACTGTATTATCCTACTGAGGATGAAATGAAGTTAGGAAAGGATGAAATTAAGACTAACAAATAAAAACTGTTGTTTCATGATATCATTAACTTTTTCAATAAAACCTAATTTGGATATTTAACTCAGACTCTAACCAGACTGAGGGCAAGCAGAAAAAAATTAGCCTACTTTCCAATGGATTGGCGAAATAATCATGATGGTCATTATGGATGTAATAATAATATGTACCATATTATTTGGTAAGCCTCCTGATCCTATAGGCTTTAGCCCACAAGGATTGGTAACAACAATGCATTGTTAAATCGGATATCAATAAATAACAAAAAGGCATAATACCGTGACTGGAGCAATACGGAAATAACCAGCACACAGGAGAGAGGAGCTTACAACGATGTTTCAGTCCGACTTGAACCATTTACAAAGTAACACTAACATAAAGCAGAGAAGGAGGGAGAATAAATAGACCAGCAGACAGGGACGGGACAAGAGGGGTAGTAGGAAAGGAGGAAGAGAGGTAGTAGTAGAGGTAGTAGTAGTATACTGGACCGAGTCAAAGACTAAGAAAGAGGAGCACTGCCAGGGAGCTATGGGCCCACAAGAACACAGTGGGGAAGAAAATAATAATAATGGACCAAATACCCAAGGCAGAAGAAATAAAACCAAAAGGAGAAAGAGGAAAGGGGAAGAGGGAGAAGGGGAAAAAAGAATCAAGTTAAGTCACGGGTGTTCTGAAGTTTGAGACATTTTACAATGTAATGGGAAAGGAAGGCATCTACAGAGACAAAGCCACGACTAAGATTCATACAAGGAAAGTTGATTATGTAGATAACATCTTTGCTCTTTGGCCTCATGATTCTAGTCTCTTTCAACAATTTATTGAGGCCCTTAATAATATTGCCCCTTTCATTAAGTTAAAGCTGCAGGTTTTGGTTTTTCCGTGCACCGCAAGCCTATGCACAGTGGCATATACATTCAATGCTGTGATAAATGATTTTGAAAACTGACAAGTTGAAGATAGAGACACTTATGCAACATATGGGAATCTTTATTAAGTAAACGTTTCGCCACACAGTGGCTTCTTTAGTCCAATACAAAGTAGAGAGGATGTGAAAGAAGGGTATATAATACCGCCATGATGAATGTTAAGCCACATATGCAACATCTGGTTATCTTTATTGTAGACGATGCGCCATCCAGTGGCTTTATCAATACAGATTCTAGGTCAAAATAAGATAAGATGACAGTAGAACTATATGCATCAGATGAGGTCCTTTACCTTCTGTACTTTTTCCATTCTCTAGTGAACTTAGTTTTTGCCTCCCTACACGTTTAGGTAAACCAAGGGCTCGTACTGGTCTTTCCATTATTTCTGTTGCCCTTGGGAACAAACCTTTCATCTGCCTCCTTGCATTTTGTTGTTACGTGCGTGTGTATGCGTGTGCTTGTTTAATTGAGTGCATGTGCTTGCGTGCATTTATGTGCGTAAGTACTATGAACTAATCTTACTCACTTCTTTGAGTACATCTGTCAGTCCATCGACCTAACAGTAAGACTAAAGTTTTCTTTCTGCTTCTACAAGTACCTGTATGTGTATGTGTGTGCGTGCGTGCGTGTGTATGAGTCACTTCATACTTACACTAATAAAAATAAATCGAAATCTTTACAAACTTGATTTGTTAATTTTTACAAACTTGATTTGCAAATTTAAATATGAAACTTTAAATAGTTATATATATTGTGTTTATTGTAAAACTTTTAGTGAATTTATACTGAGACTTGAATGATATTACGAGGAGAAATAGAAGAAATAGAAGGAAAATTAGAGAGAAGCAATGAGGTAAAATTAGGGTATAGGAATAGAAAGAATAAATACAATGAATAAATAAAAATGGAAGGAAATTAAATGTGTAACTTTAAAAGCATTTTTTCGTTATCATAAAAAGTAGTAATTTTATGGAAGACAGAAGAGAGTTCGGGTGTGTGAGTGTGGGAGCATAAAACATGGGTGATAAAAATCACAAGGATTGCATCACCCATTACATCCTAGCGTGAGCATCAACCTTTTCTAGCTTGGTGAGGGAGGAAGCAGGTTGTGGGTGAGGGAGGGAGCAGGTTGTGGGTGAGGGAGGGAGCAGGTTGTGGGTGAGGGAGGGAGCAGGTTGTGGGTGAGGGAGGGAGCAGGTTGTGGGTGAGGGAGGAGCAGGTTGTGGGTGAGGGAGGGAGCAGGTTGTGGGTGAGAGAGGGAGCAGGTTGTGGGTGAGGGAGGGAGCAGGCTGTGGGTGAGGGAGGGAGCAGGTTGTGGGTGAGGGAGGGAGCAGGTTGTGGGTGAGAGAGGGAGCAGGTTGTGGGTGAGGGAGGGAGCAAGTTGTGGGTGAGGGAGGGAGCAGGTTGTGGGTGAGGGAGGGAGCAGGTTGTGGGTGAGGGAGGGAGCAGGTTGTGGGTGAGGGAGGGAGCAGGTTGTGGGTGAGGGAGGGAGCAGGTTGTGGGTGAGAGAGGGAGCAGGTTGTGGGTGAGGGAGGGAGCAGGTTGTGTGTGAGTGAGGGAGCAGGTTGTGGGTGAGGGAGGGAGCAGGTTGTGGGTGAGGGAGGGAGCAGGTTGTGGGTGAGGGAGTGAGCAGGTTGTGGGTGAGAGAGGGAGCAGGTTGTGGGTGAGGGAGGGAGCAGGTTGTGGGTGAGGGAGGGAGCAGGTTGTGGGTGAGAGAGGGAGCAGGTTGTGGGTGAGGGAGGGAGCAGGTTGTGGGTGAGGGAGGGAGCAGGTTGTGGGTAAGGGAGGGAGCAGGTTGTGGGTGAGGGAGGGAGCAGGTTGTGGGTGAGGGAGGGAGCAGGTTGTGGGTGAGGGAGGGAGCAGGTTGTGGGTGAGAGAGGGAGCAGGTTGTGGGTGAGAGAGGGAGCAGGTTGTGGGTGAGAGAGGGACTCGGTGGTAGAAGGATACACCTTAAAATTTGGGGGAGATGAGGTAGAGGAAGGTGAGTCTTGGTCTTTGATGGACTCTAGATCCGAGAAAGTGGAGTTTGGTTGGTTTTGTAGGTGGAGAGGAACTGTGATGGAGGGAGGAGTAATGGAGGATGGGTAATTGAAGGAGTGGGCAGGGTGTAATAGGGTGACTGATGAGAGGTTGATCTTAGGGGGAGGCTTGACCCAAGGAATAGGAGCGTGGGTGGTCCTGCAGGTTGAGGAAGGGGGGAATATAAGAACGGTAGGGAATAAGAAAGGCTGAGGGGGAGTCTTGATCCAAGGAATAGGAGCGTGGGTGGTCCTGCAGGTGGAGGGAGAGGTGAAGAAGGTAGGGGAGGAGGTTGAGGAGAAGTCTTTTTCCAAGGAGTAGGAGCATTGGTGATCCTTCAGGTTGAGGGTGGTGATTGAGGAGTGGTAATGTAGGGATGGACAAGAGGTGAGGCTTGGTCTTGGTGGACTCATGATCCGAGGAACTGGGGTTAGGCTTGTCCTGGAGGTGAGGGGAACATTGGGATGAGAGTAGGGGAGGTGTGGTTGTGGTAGGGGAAGGGAGGTTTTAGGGGAGGTGAGGGAGTGGTCCAAGACCATAGAGGATAGTGGAGGTGTTGCTGGTGGTAGGGGAAGGAAGTGGTTCAAGATCATGGGGAAAGGGGAAGTGTTGGTGGTGCAAGGGAAAGGGTGGCTAGGGGGACACTGGGATGAGAAGGTAAAGGGATGGAGTGTTGAGGTACGGAGTGGTTCAAGAATATAAATAATTAAAATATATATATATATATATATATATATATATATATATATATATATATATATATATATATATATATATATATATATATATATATATATATATATATGTCGTGCCGAATAGGCAGAACTTGCGATCTTGGCTTAAATAGCAACGCTCATCTTGCCATATAGGACAAGTGAAAATTTGTGTATGCAATAATTTCGCCAAAACCATTCTGAACCTAATGAAAAAAAATATATTTCACTGTGTTTGTTTAGCATTAAATTATTGTAAACAAATCTAAAATATATTTAGTTGGGTTAGGCTAAAATAAATTGTTCTTGTTATAATAAGATTAGGTAAGTTTTCTAAGTTCCTTTCAGTGCAAAATCAAAATTTTTTACATTAACATTAATCCAAAAAATATATCTTGAAATCTATGAGAGAAAATTTTAGAAAGGATTTAATTTTGAATGAGTTCTTGCTAATTGACCAGTTTTACATATTCGGCACGACATATATATATATATATATATATATATATATATATATATATATATATATATATATATATATATATATATATATATATATATATATATATATATATATATATATATATATATATATATATATATATATATATATATATATATATATATATATATATATATATATATATATATATATATATATATATATATATATATATATATATATATATATATATATATATGTCTTGCCGAATGGGCAGAACTTGCGACCTTGGCTTAAACAGCAACGTTCATCTTGCCATATAGGACAAGTGAAAATTTGTGTATGCAATAATTTCGCCAAAATCATTCTGAACCTAACGAAAAAAATATATTTCACTGTGTTTGTTTAGTATTAAATTACTGCAAACAAATCTAATATGTATTTAGTTGGGTTAGGCTAAAATAAATTGTTCTTGTTATAACAAGGTTAGGTAAGTTTTCTAAGATTCTTTTGGTGCAAAATTAAAATTCTTTTCTTTAACATTAATGAAAAAAAATATATCTTTAAACGTATAAGAGAAAATTTCGGAAAGGACTTAATTTTAAATGAGTTCTTGCCAATTGACCAGTTTTACGTATTCGGCACGACATAATATATATATATATATATATATATATATATATATATATATATATATATATATATATATATATATATATATATATATATATATATATATATATATATATATATATATATATATATATATATATATGGTGCTGAATAGGTAAAACTTGCAATTTTCGCTTAAATAGCAATGATTTTCTTGCCGAATAATTCAAGCGAAAATTTATGTATGCAATAATTTCGCAAAAATCATTCTGAAGCTAACGAGAAAAGTATATTTCATCGTATTTGTTTATTATTAAATTATTGATAACTTATGTAAAATATATTTAGTTGGATTAGGCTAAATTAAATTGGGTTTTTTAAAATAAGGTTAGGTAAATTTTCTAAGGTTCTTTTGGTATAAAATTATTAACTTTTACATTAACATACATGAAAAAATATATCTTTAAACGTATAGGGGAAATTTTAGAAAGGACTTAATTTTAAATGATTTCTTGCTCATTGACCAATTTTAGTTATTCGGCACGACATATATTTGGCGACCTCCTTCCGGCCCCCTCTTTCTTTCTTGAATTTCTTTTTTCTCTTCCCCATTTCCCGCGCCCTATCCCCTAGGGGCATATTCCATCGGGGGTTGGTAAATTTTCTGGATATTTTTTCGGGCGTGTTGCCAAATTTTCCGGATTTTTTTCAGGGGTGTTACCAACTTTTCCAGATTTTTTTCTAGGGTGTTGCCAATTTTTTTTGGAATTTTCCATTTTTTGGGGATTACCCTCGAGTTCCTTTGATCATGTTTTACCAGTTTTTGGATCAATCCCAAGAGTAATCGAACTCCAGCTACTGGGTGAGGTCCGCCCCCCACTCCCATCTCTATTTTTTTTCTTATTTCACGCTATGGTAAATATTTACCACTTCTCGTAAACACCTGTATCATTTGCTTACTAGGATCAAAGAGGTTTTACCCCGTTATTCTTTTCCAACAAATTGTGTGCTATTCTAGGATAGCATATTTTGCTGGTAAACACTCATGTGTTTTTAAAGCTCTTGGGTCACACATTTTTAGAGTTATTAAGGTGTACAAGTGGTTAATCAATCAACAACTTCTTTTTTCAATTTTTTATTAATATTACACATTCCAATACAAAAACATACCTAGCACAGTAAAAAGATATGATTTCCACTATACATAATACAACATCACTAACTTCCAGTTTACAACATTCACAGATTTTATGATCAACACAGGGAGAATATTCACAATTTTTTATGTACATCACAGAGGAATATTCTCTCACAATTCATCTCCTTTAATATCCTTGCTCCAAGAGAGAGAGAGAGAGAGAGAGAGAGAGACATATTTTACCTGACAATTTTCCCATGCGAGAGGTTGACCTCGTTAAACAAATTCCTGGGAGACATAACTAAAGAGAGAACTCCCCCCATCTCCCCTGCACATCACCCTTAACCCCATCTTCCTTGCAACTCATTCTTCTCCCCATCGCCCCTTCCTTCTACACATATTCCCAATCCCCCATCCACACACACACTACCACACTTCGTTTTAAGCAAACATTCACTTATTATTTTTTCACTTACACTTATAACCTTAACACCAACAACTCACATTATTCTGACTTATTACAACATTCATACACCTACAATTTTCACTTGTTACACTATTACAATATATTCACAACATCATTTACAAGTTTTTTATGTACAACACAGGGAGAATATTCAGAGTTTTATTCACCATAAGGGGAACATTCTAGTTTGTCTCCTAGGTTAGGATACATTTAAATTACGTTTGCATACTTTTCAAGTTGCTTTTGGATACTTTTCAAACTTACTTTTGAGGACTTTCATAGTTACTATTTGGATAATTTCAAACTCCTCAGATCAACTATTAATACAGTTCTTACAATATTACTCAACGAGATACACCACAAAAGATCACAACTAATCACAACACATTCACAACATATAACACCATTCTTAACCTGCACATAACAACACACATTATTACGAGTTATTACAACACCCAATACATTCCTCGTAACATTCATACATCCACAACACGAAGATTTCAATGCTCTGTCAGATTCAGTTCTACCCACATCCACAAATTTACATTTGCACCAATATCTTACATGATTCAAGCACACGCAACAACAATTCATATCATGTTATACACAAACTTTTACACAATATTGTAAAACCCACAATACTCACATTACCAGCTTGTTAATACAGATTCCACCCACAGTTGTTACAATTACACAGAGTTTTCTACCGATATTTCACCAACATTCACAACACCACCAATCAAAAATTCCACTACTCACTTCTAGACGTCTGTAGCTAAAATGAGATCGTTATCCCTTTATATAAGAACATAAGAACATAAGAAAGAAGGAACACTGCAGCAGGCCTACTGACATATGCAAAGCAGGTCCATGCCACCCCATGGCTTAGAACAATGACCACCTAGTCAGGTCACTTCCACTTAAGGAAGGAGTACGGCACCAGACCAGGTAGCATAAGCTAGTCAGGTCCAACTCACACCCACCCACACCCACTTATGAATTTATCCAACCTATTTTTAAAACTACACAAAGTCTTAGCTTCTATGACGGTATCTGGAGTTTGTTACACTCATCCACAACTCTATTACCAAATCAGTGCTTTCCTATATCCTTCCGGAATCTGAACTTTTCCAACTTGAAACCATTTCTGCGAGTCCTGTCTTGGCTGGATATTTTCAGCACGCTATTTACATCCCCTTTATTTATTCCTGTTTTCTATTTATACACCTCAATCATATCCCCCTAATTCACGCCTTTCTAGAGAGTGCAGATTCAGGGCCCTCAGTCTATCCTCATAGGGAAGATTTCTGATATATGGGATCAGCTTTGTCATCCTCCTCTGTACGTTTTCCAATGCATTTATATCCATTCTGTAATATAGTGACCAGAACTGTGAAGAATAATCTAAATGAGGCCTAACCAAGGATATATAGAGTTGAAGAACAACCTGAGGACTTCTATTATTTATACTTCTTGATATGAAGCCAAGGATTCTGTTAGCTTTATTGCAAACACTTATGCACTGTTGTCTTGGTTTCAGATTACTGCTAACCAGAACTCCTAAATCCTTTCCGCAATCAGTAGCATTAAGATCTACACTATTCAGTTTATAAGTGGCATGGTTATTGTCCTGTCCAATATTTAGAACTTTGCATTTGTCTATATTAAACTGCATCTGTCGCGTCTCTGACCACTGCATCAGTCTATTCAAATCATCCTGGAGTGCACTAATGTCCTCAACTGAATGAATTGGACGACCTATTTTGGTGTCATCAGCAAATTTGCTTATGTCGCTATTTATTCTCTCATCTATGTCGTTTATGTAGATTGTGAACAAAAAGGGGCCCAACACTGGCCCCTGTGGAACACCGCTTGTGACGTGCCCCCATTTATGGAAACTCTTTGCTGCCTATTTGTCACCCATGCCTCTACCCAGGAAAAAATTTCTCCTCCTATTCCATGTGCCTTAAGTTTCCTCAAAAATCTCTGATGTGGAACTCTACTGAAAGCCATACTGAAGTCCATATACACAATATCATATTCATTACCATGATCTCCTTCCTCAAACACCCTAGTGAAAAAAGTCAGTAAATTCGTAAGACAGGAACGCCCCTTAGTGAAACCGTGTTGAGATTTATTTATCAGTTCATGCCGATTAAAATGGCTGCGAATTGTCTCGGCAATTACTGATTCCATAAATTTTCCCACTATGGAGGTGAGGCTTATTGGTCTATAGTTCGAAGCTAAGGACCTGTTACCTGCCTTGTAAATAGGTATTACATTTGCCATTTTCCACTTATCAGGCACCATGCCAGTTTGTAGTGATATGTTGAAAAGATTAGCCAAAGGTTTGCTAAGTTCCTCTTTCCATTCCTTTAACAACCTTGCAAACAATTCAGCAGGGCCAGGGCTTTGTTGGGTTTTATTTTCTCTATTTGTCTGAGGACCATGCCACTAGTTACCGCAATCGTGCATAGTTTATTATCGTCCTGTTCTACATAATTTATTATTTCTGGAATTTCGGTAGTATCTTCCTGAGTAAAAACTGAGAGGAAGTAAGATCTGAAAATTTCACTCATATCCTTATCACTGTCAGTGATCTGACCTGAGTTACTCTTACTTCTGTATACCTAAAATAGCCCTTTTGGGTTAGTCTTCGAATCCCTTGCGACCTTAGCCTCATAATCCCTTTTTGTTTTTCTTATTCCTTTTTTTATTTCTCTCTTTAAATGAATATATTGATTTCTTAACCGCCCATTCCCTCTTGTGATACGCCTAAAAATGTCTCTCTTTTGACTAATGAGATGTTTTAAACTATTATTCATCCATTTGGGATCATTTTTGTTAGATCTAATTTCCCTACTCGGAACAAAAGTTGACTGAGCAGCTAGAACTATGCTCTGAAAAACGTCATATTGGCAACCAACACCAGCTTCCTGACCCGTAGTCAGATCATCCCAATTTAGCCCACCCAGGTAATTTTTCAGTCCCATGAAATCGATGAAGCGCAAGTCTGGGACAGAGACTTGATTGCAGTTTACTGGGTAATTCCATAATATATTGGAACTAAGTGATTTGTGATCAGTTTCCCCAGGCTCATCATTAACCCCAAGATTATTAATTAGTGAATCTTTGTTGGCAAGAACCAAGTCAATCAGATTGTTTCCTCTAGTTCAGTGGTTCCCAAACTTTTTCAGCTTGTTACCCAATTTAACATGCCACATAAAGCATGTTACCCCTTTCACAAAATGTTGTTATTATTGATATATATAGCTAAACGTGAACGTATACAGCCTCGCATACTCTGCTAATCCTAGCAAAACCATTGAAAACGTAAGAACCACACATACATTATATATAAAATTAATAATAGCTACAAATTCACAGTAACAGTGGGTAAATACTAACTATATACTGCACAGGGCAGTACACATACATACCAGCTTATGTCTACCTCGGCTGATGCTCACAGATAAACTGACAGTGTGAAATAGAGGCAGCCTCAGGAAGTGAGTGACGCGTACTGGACAGGTCGATCTGGGCTACTGAGTGACTTTTGTCCTGAAGCATACTTGTCAAAATACTTTTGGGTTTCCACACACTTAGCTATATATTTCTTCTTTTCTAATACTGTATATTAGTTTTTGATGTTTATTGTTATTTGGTTTAACTTTATTACTTACTTATAATAGGTTTACTTTACAACTTTATATACTAAGACAAAGTTAACAATAATCCTCATACCGGGTACCGCATTGTTTTCTTGATTTTCAGAATTCATAACTTTTTTTTCTGTCACCCCTCCATTACCCCCCAAAAATGGTTAAATTACCCCCAGGGGGTAATTTACCCCCAGTTTGGGAACCACTGCTCTAGTTGATTCTGTCACAAACTGTTTTAAAAGCAATCCTGAACCATATTGTGGAAAATTACATTTACCTGGATGAATCTCATTACATACATACAAGTAAATGGTAACAAAGATCATTATTATTTATCAAAGTTACAGAGACAAGTAGGAATTTTTAAGACACCTAGGTCGCAAAAATGTCCCCCTTCGATACCTACCATCTATCTCTCCACAAGTTGCTCTAGACCTATATTAATTGCAAATGAAATGTACATACACACCAAGAATTCTGGTAAAATTATTCTAAATTTTGTGGACTGTATATTAAAATTAATAAATTATTACATATACACATTTATATAACAGAAGGAGAATTTATAATCATAACACTCACCAATTAGTCTGGAGATTACTGTGTATAATACTCAAAAACCTCCCTCTAACTAAATTTATGATGATAATACTGGCCAGAATTACAAACATAATTTAGATAGCTTATCTGAGGTTCATGGAGCTGTCCTGTACATCGATTTAATGCTCAAATTATGCAGAAATGCACATCCAACAATTTCGTCTCCTATTTGAGAGGTGTAAGCCCAATATAACGTCTAGAGCGACGAAAATTCTTATTTTCACTAACGTTTTCTTGGTTCATTCAAAAAAACAATGGCGACTCTCTGCTCGTCAGCGCAGGCGCCGAGCTTCCCATTTTGTATAATATAATTTTTATTAAATACAATATAGGCCATCAATTTACATATAAAATACTGTATTTCCGGAAAATACATACAGTATTTTCCACACATATCAAGAAAGTCACTAGACTCAAGATTTCCTGTCAAATTGCTCCAATCAATTTCTCTAAAGTTAAAATCTCCCATTAACACAACATTTTCATATCTAGACGCATGAATTTCGTCCCATAGCAGCTTACTGCACTCCTATCAAGGTTTAGGGGCCTATATATCACACCCAAAATTAATTTTTCATACCCATCGAGAAACCGTAGCCAAACAGATTATGTCGCGTGAGGGTTTCCTATGAGCTGTAGAGGGGATATGTAGTATATGCCAGAGTTGGCTAATGACCATACCTCATCCCTGGGGAGATCTCTAGCTCATGCTGACCCCCCGCCCTCACTACAACCACTACCACCATCACCACTACCACCACGACTACTACCACCACCCTCACTACCCCCGTCAGTACTACCGTCCTCACTACCACCACCGCCCTTACTATCACCCTTACCACCACCCTTTCTATCACCCTCACTACCACTGCTCCCACTACCACCACCCTCATTACCAGCACCACCATTCCCACTACTTCCATCACCACTACACAGCCCAATACAACCTCAATATCAGCATTATCACCATCACCATCATCAATACTCATTTACCACTATCGGTACTCATCCATCACCACTATTCAACCACCATCACACCAACACTACAACCACCACTACTACCACCACCCTCACTACCACCATCACTACCACTGCACGCCCAACACAACATCGGTATCAGCACTGTCACCATCAATACTTTTTCATCATCCCCCCCATCAATACTCATTCACCACCATCAGTACACATCTATTATCGCTATTCAACCACCATCAGTACAACCACCAACACTACCATCACTTCTACCACCTCTAACACCTTTACATCTTCTTTAAAATATTCACAGTCTACCTTCATAAAATCTCCTTATTTCTTTATAGAACGTAAAATCCGCTTATTTCTTAATAGAACAGAAAATCCCCTTATTTCTTTATAAGACCCCAGAATTTCTCCAAATTTCCTTTTTTTTTTCTTATTCCTCACAGACCACCCCATGTTTTCATTTATTCTTCGTAGAAATATTCCTATAATTTTCTTAAAAACACACACCCATACACACCAACACACACACACACACACACACACACACACACACACACACACACACACACACACACACACACACACACACACACACACACACACACAGGAGCTAGGACTCGACCCCTGCAACAACAAATAGGTGAGTACACACACACTAGATAGTAGATAAAGAACAGAAGGCAAAGGACCCAGGAAAATAAAGAGATTAGTCGATGAGCCAGAAACGACTTTGCACGGACAAGGAGGGAGGCCCAGCGGCAGTACGAAAACAACATAGCATCGAAAGTCAAGTCTGACCCGAAAGTGTTTTATAGCCACATCAGGAGGAAGACAACAGTGAAGGACCAGGTGATCAGGCTGAGGAAAGAAGGTGGGGAGCTCACAAGAAACGACCAAGAAGTATTTGAGGAGCTCAACACAAGATTTAAAGATGTATTTGCAGTGGAGGCAGAAGGGACACTGGGAAGACGAAGCACAGAGGGGTACACCAACAATGGATAAATCAACAAATAGTTTATGAAGGGATTTAAGGGAAACCAGCAGGCAGGACTTGAGTCCTGGATGTGGGAATTAGAGTGTCAGCACTCTGAAGGAAATGTGTTAATTTTGCAGCGCGCCTCTGGCAAGGCAGTGATGGAGTGAATGATGATGAAAGTTTTTTTTTTTTTTTTTTTTTGGGGGGGGGGGGGTGACCACCATGCCTTGGTAGGAAACTGCCGACGTGTTTACAAAAAAAATATTGCACATATCTGAGGGTGTATATACACACAGTTTTAACGGTCATAGTCATTAGGAGTTTAACTTTACACATAACAATGGCCGAGTAATTTTTAGCAGACAAGTAGTTTTTCAGATCACTCTGGTCAGTCGCCAATAGTACCCACAATATCCAGTCAAACTCTTAACAGGCTCCGTCAGGCAGCAAAAGAAAACAAGAGTACACACCCAGCAGTAACCCCAGCCATAACAATAACACTTCGCTCCAACTCTGCTCCAGTTGGCGGGGTTTAGGAGGCTGGCCAGCCGGTCACAGCAATAAAGAGAAATACGATTAGCAAAAGCTGTAGCAGCAATATCACAGCAATAGGTTTATCGCGACCATTTAACAAGAATAACCAACAAAAGCATAATAGAATATGTAGTAAAACCATCAGAACAATCAATATCCCTGCAAGTTTGACAGTTAAATTTCCTTGATGAAAACCGGAACATCATGGCTATTAGGAAATATAGATATTTACACTTGTAAATGAATGGTTCAGAAAACCGACAAGTTGATAAATTAATCTGCATCTTGTTCCCATTCAACTTTAAATTTAATCTTAGTAGTAAGGATGCTGAGTTGTCTGAAGAAATTGTTGAAATGTCTCCACATGTCATCCCACACTCAAAGTATACCAGAATAAGCATTAATATGATAAATTAGACACATGTCCAACACTTGGGTGCCTGTAATGAGGAAATGTTTCACCACACAGTGGCTTCATCAGTCCATACAAAGGAGAATAGTGAAGAACAGGAGTTTGAGGTAATCATTCCCGCAGCCTTGAGTCTATGTAGTCAATCCATCACTCTTGAAAAGTATACCAATCTTGAAATGTATACTTTTCAAAGTATACCAGAATAAGCATAAATATGATAAATTAGACACATGTCCAACACTTGGGTATCTTTAATGAGGAAACGTTTCACCACACAGTGACTTCATCAGTCCATACAAAGGAGAATGGTGAAGAACAGGAGGAGTTTGAGGCAATCAGTCCATCAGCCTTGAGTCGATGTAGTCAGTCCATCAATCTTGACTGAATGACATGAAAACATTAGAATCTCCGAACACAAGACAGCAGCAAGATATGTGCAGAAGTATTCCGTCACATTTCACAGTGTATGAGAAAGCGACCACATAAATTACGGGATCTTCTTAGGACATATATAAAATAAGATGCATTGTAAAACAAATATTGATACTACTCACATCAGAACAAGGATCAATTATATGTCTCAACTACAATGGAAATTAGAGCTAGCCACAACAATACAATATCCTAAATTTCAGCAATCAGTATTTAAACAACCACTACAAAGGATCTCCAGAGAAGAACATAGATAAAGATGAAAATGGAGTTAGGCACATTGGCCCAGTTTAGATGTACATTAACAGGACTGATCACACACACACACACACACACACACACACACACACACACACACACACACACACACACACACACACACATATATATATATATATATATATATATATATATATATATATGCAATAAGATCACAGTAAACAGGTGATTTCGGAATATGCAAAACAACCACTCTGAAAAAACAGAGAAATTCGAAGCGCTTTCGTGACTACTCACATTATCAAGGAACTATGAAAGTAAAGCATACAAGGAAGCTATATAAGGGGTCAGGCCAGCACCTCACTATCAGATCCCACAAAGGTTAAACACCTGACGCGCGCCGACCCAACTTGGATAGGTCCTTTGCACAACTCACCCCACAAACTATTCTACCCAAGAAAATTAAAAAATTATTTGTCCAGTGTATTATTAAATTCTTCCCAAATTCTATTAATTATAAATGGATCTAATTTATATAAACCAAAGGAAATATTCATATTATTGTCAAAACTGCTTTTTATGAAACAAGATTCAATTATATTCCTGTCGACCATGGGCTTGCTTGTAGTCCTGAGTTCATAGATGAGGAAATATCCAAAATTTGTGAAATAGGTAATGATTTAAAATACCCAAGAAATGTAATTGATAAATCTTTTAAAGTTGCTAGAAATACTTTTTACAATCCAAAAAGGGACAACCAGCCTTATTCAACTAAAAATATGTTGGTTCTCCCTTACCATGAAAACTTGGTTGATATGCCTTCTCTTCTTAAGACTTTTAATATTAAAGTTGTATTCAAAAATCTTGATACAGTAAAAAAACTTTTGATAAAGAATTCCCCCCAAAATGCTGATGGATGTGTCTATAAGATTCCTTGTAAAATTTGCAATAAAGTTTATTACGGTCAAACTGGTAAAAATCTCGAACTAAGATTAAAACAACATAAATATAGCATTAGAACTGGACAAGATTCCAATGCTCTATTTATTCATGTAAGAGATTTTAACCATCCAATTGATTTTCAAAAAGTTGAGAAAGTAGTATCAAGCAAGTCCATGGTCGACAGGAATGTAATTGAATCTTGTTTCATAAAAAGCAGTTTTGACAATAATATGAATATTTCCTTTGGTTTATATAAATTAGATCCATTTATAATTAATAGAATTTGGGAAGAATTTAATAATACACTGGACAAATAATTTTTAAATTTTCTTGGGTAGAATAGTTTGTGGGGTGAGTTGTGCAAAGGACCTATCCAAGTTGGGTCGGCGCGCGTCAGGTGTTTAACCGTTGTGGGATCTGATAGTGAGGTGCTGGCCTGACCCCTTATATAGCTTTCTTGTATGCTTTACTTTCATAGTTCCTTGATAATGTGAGTAGTCACGAAAGCGCTTGGAATTTCTCTATTTTTTCAGAGTGGTTGTTTTGCATATATATATATATATATATATATATATATTTATATATATTTATATGTTTGTTTATATATATATGTATATGTATATGTATATATATATGTATATGTATATATATATGTATATGTATATATATATATATGTATATGTATATATATATATATTTTTTTTTTTTTTTTTTTAAAAAATTAGGCCGTCTCCCACCGAGGCAGGGTGACCCAAAAAAGAAAGAAAATCCCCAAAAAGAAAATACTTTCATCATCATTCAACACTTTCACCACACTCGCACATTATCACTGTTTTTGCAGAGGTGCTCAGAATACAACAGTCTAGAAGCATAAACATATAAAGATACACAACATATCCCTCCAAACTGCCAATATCCCAAACCCCTCCTTTAAAGTATATATATATATATATATATATATATATATATATATATATATATATATATATAACAACACTGCACTAGCCAAGGACTCGAACCCATGCTGCTTTGGCCTGCCTCAGAGTGGGCGAAAACACATGACGCCCTTATCCACTGAACCATACGATCCTTAGGAGCAGGACATCCAGCAGAACTGGATGTTGTACACCCTACTCAAGGACACACGAGAGTGTGGATGACTCTAGGCTAATTTCATTCTGATCCCTGTTTGGTGTACTAGTTGGCAGGCCAAAGCAGCATGGGCTTAAGTCCTTGGCTAGTGCATTGTTGTTATTGATCAATACCGCGCGTTCGTGGTCACAATAATATAAAATACTGCTCGTTGAACTAGTACACCAAACTGGGACTAGAATGAAATTAGCCTAGAGTCATCTACACCATCGTGTGTCCTTGGGTAGGCAGTACAACATCCAGTTCTGCTGGATTCCCTACTCCTAAGGATCGTATGGTTCAGTGGATAAGGGCGTCATGTGTTTTCGCCCACCATGAGGCAGGCCAAAGCAGCATGGGTTCGAGTCCTTGGCTAGTGCAGTGTTGCTATGGATCAATACCACGTGTTCAACAGGGCTGTGAAGCAGCTGCCCACGCAGCACGAGTATATATCAAAAACATGTCAGATGAAAAAGCCTTGGTCAAATTGGACTTTGCCAATGCTTTCAACTCAGTCAGAAGGGATCCTGCTCTCCAAGCAGTTTATAGAAACTTCCCTTCCCTTTATCCCTTCATAGAATCGTGTTATAGTGTGACTTCCAAACTATTGTTTGGGGACCATGAAATTGACTCGTGTGAGGGCGTGCAACAGGGGGACCCTCTCGCCCCCTTTCTATTTTGTTTGGTCATCAAGGAAGTCACGGAGGCACTCTCCAGCGATTCTGTTGTGCCCGCTAGGGCATAACAGAATCTCTCCTAGAGGACATCAGTAAAATTAAAGACATGGGAGAAAGCCTGGGCCTTTCTTTAAACCCCACCAAATGTGAAATAGTTTCTACCAATCAACAGATGATCCAGAATATTAGTGCCGTTTTACCAGGAGCACGAGCCATTGATCCAGCCAATAGCACTCTCCTCGGTGCTCCTCTTGGGTCCAATGCCATCGATCTGATCCTAGGAAAAAGAGTCTCAGACCTCCGGACGATGGAAAGCAGGATGAAAGGCATTGACACACACGATGCCTTCTACCTACTCACCAGGTGCCTGTCAGGTACCTATTTTCTGAGATGCTCCCCAGCCTTCAGCAGTCCAAAACTCAAGGAATATGACTCTCTCCTGAAGGCCATGCTAGAGAGTATATTGAATCTTTCCCTTGAGGATGGACAGTGGTTGCAAGCCTCACTTCCGGTCAGGCTTGGAGGGCTAGGAGTACGCAGATCCCCCCAGATTGCTCTACCAGCTTTCCTATCCTCTTCCATAGCATCAAACGAGTTGATAAGACAAATTCTTCCTGACACCCTCAGTGACTCAGCAGGAATAGAAGACCCTAGCTATGCCAGTGCCATCACCGAATGGGAGACTCTTGCTGCTCCAGCACAAAACCCTAGTGCAGCACTGGCTCACAAACAGTCAAGCTGGGATGGCCCGATTGCTGAAAAGGTGCTTGCCAACATGCTCAGGGCTGCAACATCAGATAGGGAGATTGCCCGTCTCCAGGCTGTGAGTGCACCTTACTCCGGGGACTTCCTCCAAACAGTTCCCATATCGGCAATGGGAACGCGACTCGACCCTAAGACCCTCCGTATTGCAGTGGTTCTGCGCCTTGCTGCCCCAATTCACACAGAAGTGTGAAGTGCAAGCAGACCAATACGGTCTACATGGTCTTAACTGTTCCAAAACCAAGGGCTGGCATGCAAGACACAATGAGGTCAACGACATCATTAAGAGAACCCTTGCTACAGCTGGATGCCCTGCCGAGAGGGAGCCCCGATCACTAGCAGCCAACAATACCCACAACCCAGCAAACCGCCCCGACAGGGTCACCATCTATCCTTGGAAGAATGGCAAGCTCTTAGCATGGGACTATACCTGTGTGTCCACACTGGCTGACACCTATATCCATCACAGTGTGGGGCGACAGGGAGGAGCTGCTGTCCACAGGGAGGAGTACAAGATCAGCAAGTACAGGGACATTAGCCAACAGTATCAATTTGTCCCAGTGGGATCAGAGACCTTGGGATCATGGGGAAAAAATGCCACACGTTTCCTTAAAGAATTGGGTTCCAGACTCATCGACACCACCAGGGACCCAATGACAGCCACTTTCATGTTCCAGGGCCTCAGCGTCGCCATCCAGAGGGGAAATGCTTGCTGCATACTTGGCTCGCGTCCAGCCTCGGAGGAGCTGGAGGAAATTCATGATCTTTGATACATTGTGCCATTGTATTCATGTGTATGTTTTTTCTGTAAATGTATTTTGTTTGTTAATAAATGTTCACATAGAATATAAAATATATAGGGGTTGGTAGGAGAAGAAAATATTCAAACAGCTCCGGGGAGAACCTTGAGTTTTCCCTGAGGTACGTTTATTGTCTTCTCTGAGGATGAGGGTCCCCAGTCCAGCTATGGAGGTGGTACTTTATATATATATATATATATATATATATATATATATATATATATATATATATATATATATATATCGTTCCGAATAGGTAAAAGTGGTCAATTAGCAGGAACTCATTTATAATTTAGTCCTTTCTAAAATTTTCTCTGATAAGTTAAAAGATATTATTTTACATATATGTTACTGACGACACTGGAGGACAGGAGAGATAGGGGGGTACATGATAACGACATATAAAATACTGAGAGGAATTGACAAGGTGAGCAAAGACCGGATGTTCCAGAGATGGGACACAGCAACAAGGGGACACAGTTGGAAGTTGAAGACACAGATGAATCACAAGGATGTTAGGAAGTATTTCTTCAATCACAGAGTAGTCAGAAAATGGAATAGTTTGGGAAGCGATGAAGTGGAGGCAGGATCCATACATATTTTTAAGCAGAGGTATGATAAAGCTCATGGTTCAGGGAGAGTGACCCAGTAGCGACCAGTGAAGAGGCGGTGCCAGGTGTTATGACTCGACCCCTGCAACCACAACTAGGTGAGTACAACTATGTGAATACACATATATATATGTGGCCGAGTGGGCTAGAGCGCTGCCTGGGAATCTTGACCGTCCCCAGTAGTAGTTTCGAATCCTGCTGACTGCGATATTTCTTTGTATATATATATATATAATATACATTTATAAATATAAATATATATATATATAATATACATATATAAATATAATATATATATATATATATAGGTAGTAGGTTGGTAGACAGCAACCGCCCAGGGAGGTACTACCGTCCTGCCAAGTGAGTGTAAAACGGAAGCCTGTAATTGTTTTACACGATGGTAGGATTGCTGGTGTCTTTTTTTTCTGTCTCATACACATGCAAGATTTCAGGTACGTCTTGCTACTTCTACTTACACTTAGGTCACACTAAACATACATGTACAAGCATATATATACACACCTCTCTGGGTTTTCTTCTATTTTCTTTCTAGTTCTTGTTCTTGTTTATTTCCTCTTACTTCCATGGGGAAGTGGAACAGAATTCTTCCTCCGTAAGCCATGCGTGTTGTAAGAGGCGACTAAAATGCCAGGAGCAAGGGGTTAGTAACCCCTTCTGTATATATTACTAAATGTAAAAGGAGAAACTTTCGTTTTTCCCTTTGGGCCACCCTGCCTCGGTGGGATACGGCCGGTGTGTTGAAAGAAGATATATATATATATATATATATATATATATATATATATATATATATATATATATATATATATATATATATAGTAGTAGGTTGGTAGGTTGGTAGACAGCAACCGCCCAGGGAGGTACTACCGTCCTGCCAAGTGAGTGCAAAACGAAAGCCTGTAATTGTTTTACATGATGGTAGGATTGCTGGTGTCTTTTGTCTGTCTCATAAATATGCAAGATTACAGGTAAGTCTTGCTACTTCTACTTACACTTAGGTCACACTACACATACATGTACAAGCATATATGTACACACCCCTCTGGGTTTTCTTCTATTTTCTTTCTAATTCTTGTTCTTGTTTATTTCCTCTTATCTCCATGGGGAAGTGGAACAGAATTCTTCCTCCGTAAGCCATGCGTGTTGTAAGAGGCGACTAAAATGCCGGGAGCAAGGGGCTAGTAACCCCTTCTCCTGTATATATTACTAAATTTAAAAGGAGAAACTTCAGTTTTTTCTTTTGGGCCACCCCACCTCAGTGGGATACGGCTGGTACGTTGAAAGAAGAAGAATATATATATATATATATATATATATATATATATATATATATATATATATATATATATATATATATATATATATATATATATGTATGTATGTGTGTGTGTGTGTGTTGTGCCCAGTAGGTAATTATTATTATTATTATTGAAGATTCGCCGGTATTCTCCCGGCCCAGGCCTTTTCCAAGTGGTGGCCCGGCCTTGGCTCCCTCTTTAGGGAGTATCTGAGACCTAAGTCTCCCATGGGAGGAGGCACAAGTACCTCCTCATCTTTGGGACCAACTGTCCCCAGGCCTAGCCACAAGCTAGGCTTCTCTGGTCTGCCATCCCCGCCCCAATGGGGCTAATGGGAATGACAGTCTTATGAGCTAAAGGCTCGGGCTCAGGCACCTACCCTACCCTAGAAGGGTTAGGCATGGTATCGATGGCTGGGTAGGTAAAACTTGCAATTTTGGCTTAAAAAACACTTCTTGAAGAATAAGGCAAGGGAAAATTTATGCAATAATTTCGCAAAAATCATTCTGATCCTAATGAAAAAAAAATATTTCATTGTGTTTGTTTGTTATTAAATTTCTGTAAACTTACCTAAAATATATTTAGTTGGATTAGGTTAAATTAAATTGTGCTTATTATAATAAAGTTAGGTAAGTTTTCTAAGGGTCTATCGGTACAAAACTATTAATTTTTACATTAACATAAATACAAAAAATGTTTTTAAACGTATAAGATAATTTTTTAAAAGAGGACTTAATTTTAAATGAGTTCTTGTTAATTGACCAATTTTACCTATTCGGCACGATGAAGGTCGCTGAAGGTTATGAAGACAACTGATGGTAATTCCCCTGAGAGTGTTAACCAACTCTTATGTGGTATCCAGAAGATGGTTGGTAAAATTAGGTGAAGTAGCAATTCTAGTGACTAGATATAGCTGCTCGCCTTGTCTTGCATGCGTCGGATGACCAAAGCTGAGCCACAAAGCTAAAATAATTCAAGAACATAACAGTTAAATACCTGGAAAAGCACTCACTCACATGGTAGGGCAGAATGTCTTTAAAAGAAATTTTGAGGACTAAGAACAATTACGTTAAATGACGTATATCAAATCAGGTCTCGTTAGATTAGCTTAAAAACTCAGCACCTAAAATATTAATAGAAATGGAATTCCATACAGACTTTGTGGGAGCAGGAAGTCAAGTGGTTTAAAACTCGCTACGAGGATCCCTTGTTATCTCCCACCCTGTGGTTAGAAAGGCATGAGGAGGCAGAGGTAACGATGCCCGACTTTCACTGAACAAGTATTCACTCATTTATACTACCACCACCATTCATTCATTCGTCCACTCGTTTTCAATTAACTTTTCCCTTCACACCCACAACAACTACGTATGCTCGTAATGACAGTGCAAGTAATGTATCCAGTCAAACACTCTCTCACAACAAATATACATGTTAAATTCTCACACAAGCTCGTAACGGCATTTCAAGTAAAGCGTTTTGTTATTCATTCTCCCACAACAACTTCACAAACTTGTGGGGTCACATGCACGTTCCAACCACAACTACACAGGTTTATGTTGATAAGAAAAGTAATAAAGATTGTCATAGTCTCACACAGGCGTCTGATGGTGGTTCATATAATATATATCATCATTCAAACTCTCCCACCTCAAATATCTGGTGCACGAGTTTTTGTAACACACACTTTCTCATCATTACTACACATGCTTGGGTTGGTTGTAAAAGTAATATATTATGTCATGCACACAAACAGGTTCGTGGTAATACAGCAATTTATGCATATCTTCATACATACAAACATAGGTTCATAGTGTCACTGCTTATTATGTATATTGTCATTATACACTCCCATTGGCTCGGGAAGATATAAGTAATGTATTTCGTCATGCACACTCTCCCACCTCGTGCAGTTGATGCAAATAATGTATATTTTCGTACACTCCAAAACAGTTAGATATGCTCTTGATGGTAGAACAAGAAATGTATATTATTATGTACACTCCCTTTACACAACTACACTGGCTCGTGGTGGTGGATCAAGTAATGAATATTACCATGCACGCTCACACAGGTTTCTGACGGTGGTAGTGCAAGTAATGTATATTGTCATACTACAACACCACAATCTTGTGATGGAAGTACAAGTAATGCACGTTTTCATTACAGGTAATGTATATTTCCATTCATTCTTTCACATTAACTACATAAGCTCGTAGGGGTGGTGGTGCAAGTAATGCACATTACCATACCCTCTCCCCCGAAACTTGCTTTAGGTGGTGGTGCAAGTAAAGTATATTGACACATCCATTCTCCTACCACGATTAAAAAGTAAAGACTTAATATAAATAAAAACTTTACTTAGTTCACGGGTAACCCTGTCAACTGTAACAGTTTGGTCGTGTGACAGCGAGGGTGTAGAGTGCCGGGGATAAAACATTTTCCAGTCCAGTATGTTAACAACCACAAAGTTTTAATGAATATTGCCTCAGTGAGTTCACAAAAATCGCTGACAGGTTATACGAGGGAAAAAGGCAACAACAAATTATGTTAAAAACTACTGAGTAATGGCGATGTATGTCAGAGATAATTTAAATTGTTGTCTTAGACATGATATAAGATCAGAAACATCGAACACAGAATCTGTTTGCCTACAGATTCTAGAGGGTCGTGACAAATTAATTTTGGGTGTGATTTATAGGCCCCCTAACCTTGATAGGGAGCTCAGTAAGCTGTCATGGGGCGAAATTCATAAGGCGATTACATATGAAAATGTTGTGTTAATGGGAGATTTTAACTTTAGACAAATTGATTGGAACAATATGACAGGAAATCTTCAGCCTAGTGACTTTCTTGATGCGGTTCAGGATTGCTTTTCAGAACAGTTTGTGACAGAACCAACCAGAGGAAACAGTCTGCTTGACTTGGTTCTTGCCAACAAAGAATGACTAATTAATAATCTTGAGGTTAATGATGAGCTTGGGGAAAGTGATCACAAATCACTTAGTTTCAATATATCATGGAATTGCCCAGATAACTGCAATCAGATCTCTGTCCCAGACTTTCGCTTGGCCGATTTCATGGGACTGAAAAATTACCTGGGTGGGCTAAATTGGGATGACCTGACTGGGTCAGGTAGGTGATCTTATTTGCCAATATGACGTTTTCCAGAGCATAGTTTTAGCTGCCCAGACAACTTTTGTTCCGAGTAGGGAAATTAGATCTAACAAAAATGATCCCAAATGTATGAACAAAAGATTAAAACATCTCATTGGTCAAAAGAGAGGCATATATAGGCGTATCAAAAGAGGGGATGGGCAGTTAAGAAATCAGTATATTCAGTTAAAGAGAGAAATAAAAAAAGGAATAAGAAAAGCAAAAAGGGATTATGAGGCTAAGGTCGCAAGGGATTCGAAGACTAATCCCCAAGGTTTCTTTCAGGTATACAGAAGTAAGATTAGGGACAAGATAGGCCCACTTAATTTCTCTATTTATATGAGAACCACGTCACTAGTTACTGCAGTCGTGCATAGTTTATTATCGTCCTCTTCTACATAATCTGTTATTTCAGGAATTTCGCTAGTATTTTCCTGGGTAAAAACTGAGAGGAAGTAGATATTGAAAATTTCACACATATCCTTATCACTGTCAGTGATCTGACCAGAGTTACTCTTAAGGGTAACTTAAAACCTAACAAATTCCCAGACCCTGAAGAACTGTTTGCAAGGGTGTTAAAGGAATGTAAATAGGAACTTAGCATGCCTGACCATAGCAAAGCAACTGACACCAAAAGTTTGTAAAGCGTTGGCAAAGCTAAATGCAATGCCAGACAGCAAGCTACACACTGTTCCACAAGATTGACCATAGCGAAGCGAGCACACCGAACAAGCTAGAACACGCTTAGCTATGCACAGTACGATTGCAGAATACGCATACGTTTACAAGGGGGATACGCAATAGCAAAGCTGACCGAACAAGCTAGTAGCGAGCTGTTGAACGATCATACAATAGCAAGGCTGACCATAGCAAAACAACTGACACGCAAAGTTTGTAAAGCGTTTGCAAAGCTAATGCAATGCCAGACAGCAAGCCACACAATGTTCCTGCTTCCAGCGTCACCCTAGGCTCAACCCTTTCTCTAAGTCCAGCTCCAGCTCTCGGAGCTGGGGGCAAAATAAACACAGCAGAAGAACTTTTGACTTATATTATCCTTCACCAATTTAGAACAGAAGTATGTACACTATATACACTATGTACAGCAATAGGTATTAGTGCACTCCACGGTAAGCAAGGCAGAATAGAAGCCACTAGAGAGCAGTCCTGCTAATGAAGTAGGACCTCTGAAAATTGGGAATGGACAACTGACGGATAACGAACTGGAAATGTGTTCCATATTTAATGACTATTTTTTGTCAGTAAAAAACACAGGAAGATGTTAATGAGATTCCAGTAATTAACAATTATTTAGTTCATGATGAATTTAAATTAACTAATATTACCGTCACGAGGGACATGGTTATTAAACAGATAGACAAACTGAAGCAAAATAAGTCCCCGGGACCCGATGAGTTGTTTTCCAGGATACTTAAGGAATGCAAGATGGAGCTTAGTCAGCCATTAACGAGTGTGTGGAAAAAGACACTTATGTACAGTTCAGGACATTTATTAAAGGAAACGTTTCGCCACGAGTGGCTTCTTCAGTCCTAATACAGAGAAAACTAAGAAAACACATATATATATAGTGGCATATATATATGTGTTTTCTTAGTTTTCTCTGTATTAGGACTGAAGAAGCCACTCGTGGCGAAACGTTTCCTTTAATAAATGTCCTGAACTGTACATAAGTGTCTTTTTCCACATCTTGTCGGTATCACCATACCATTTCCTCATTAACGAGTGTGTTTAATGCGTCCATCCTTACCGGTGTTGTGCCAGAGTTGTGGAAGATGGCTAATGTGGTTCCTATATTCAAATCAGAGGATAAGTCCGTTCCTTCAAATTACCGTCCAATAAGCCTGACATCTATAGTGGGCAAGTTATTAGAATCAATTATAGCTGACATTATTAGAAGTCACCTTGAAGAGCATAACTTGATAAATGAATCTCAGCATGGATTCACGAGAGGTCGTTCCTGCCTGACAAACTTACTGACGTTCTTCAATAGAACATTTGAGGCAGTTGACAGTGATAAGGAATATGATATTGTTTATTTGGATTTTAGTAAAGCCTTCGATAGAGTACCTCACAAGAGACTCTTAAGAAAAGTGGCAGCTCATGGTATAGGAGGTAAAGTTCTAGCATGGATAGAGGCATGGCTTACCAATAGAAAGCAGAGAGTTACCATTAATGGAGTGAAATCTGAATGGGGATTAGTCACTAGTGGCGTTCCACAAGGATCAGTTTTAGGCCCTCTCTTGTTCATAAGAACATAAGAACATAAGAAAGGAGGAACACTGCAGGAGGCCTGTTGGCCCATACTAGGCAGGTCCTTTACAATTCATCCCACTAACAAACATTTGACCAACCCAATTTTCAATGCTACCCAAGAAATAAGCTCTGATGTGCAAGTCCAACTCAAATCCAACCCCTCCCACTCATGTACTTATCCAACCTAAATTTGAAACTACCCAAAGTCCTAGCCTCAATAACCCAACTAGGTAGACTGTTCCACTCATCAACTACCCTATTTCCAAACCAATACTTTCCTATGTCCTTTCTAAATCTAAACTTATCTAATTTAAATCCATTACTGCGGGTTCTCTCTTGGAGAGATATCCTCAAGACCTTGTTAATATCCCCTTTATTAATACCTATCTTCCACTTATACACTTCGATCAGGTCTCCCCTCATTCTTCGTCTAACAAGTGAATGTAACTTAAGAGTCTTCAATCTTTCTTCATAAGGAAGATTTCTAATGCTATGTATTAATTTAGTCATCCTACGCTGAATGTTTTCTAACGAATTTATGTCCATTCTGTAATATGGAGACCAGAATTGAGCTGCATAATCTAGGTGAGGCCTTACTAATGATGTATAAAGCTGCAGTATGACCTCTGGACTTCTGTTGCTTACACTTCTTGATATAAATCCCAGTAATCTATTTGCCTTATTACGTACGCTTAGGCATTGCTGTCTTGGTTTAAGGTTGCTGCTTACCATAACCCCCAAGTCCTTTTCGCAATCTGTATGGTTAAGTTCTACATTATTTAACTTATAAGTGCTAGGGTTATGGACACTCCCGAGCTTCAGAACCTTGCATTTATCTACATTGAACTGCATCTGCCACTTTTCTGACCAAGAGTAGAGTTTGTCTAAATCCTCCTGAAGTTCCCTAACACCTACGTTTGAATCAATTATCCTACCTATCTTCGTGTCATCGGCGAATTTGCTCATATCACTAGTAATTCATTCATCAAGATCATTGATATATATTATAAACAACAACGGGCCCAAGACTGATCCCTGTGGAACGCCACTTGTTACTGATCCCCACTCGGATTTAACCCCATTTATGGACACTCTTTGCTTCCTGTCTGTGAGCCATGATTCGATCCACGAGAGCACCCTTCCCCCAATGCCATGAGCTGCTACTTTCTTCAACAGTCTTTGGTGCGGAACTCCATCAAATGCCTTACTAAAATCTAAGTAAATAATATCAAATTCTTTATCGTGGTCAACAGCCTCAAAAGCTTTACTGAAGAAAGTTAATAAATTAGTTAGACAAGACCGGCCTCTTGTGAATCCATGTTTAGTATCATTAATCAAGCTATGCTTATCGAGATGGCTTCTTATAATCTCAGCTATAATTGACTCTAGTAATTTGCCTACAATTGAGGTCAGGCTTATTGGGCGGTAATTTGACGGTAACGACTTGTCCCCTGTTTTAAAAATAGGAATTACATTAGCCATCTTCCACATATCAGCCACTGCACCTGTTTGAAGAGATAAATTAAAAATATTAGTTAATGGTTCACAGACTTCCATTTTGCATTCCTTTAGAACCCTTGAAAAAACCTCATCAGGACCCGGTGACTTATTTTGCTTCAGTCTGTCTATCTGCTTCACAACCATTTCACTAGTGACTGTGATGTTACATAATTTATCTTCTTCTGATCCACTATAAAAATTAATTACCGGAATATTATTAGTGTCTTCCTGTGTAAAAACAGAGAGAAAATAATTATTTAAAATCGAGCACATTTCATTCTCTTTGTCAGTAAGATGCCCATAGTTATTTTTAAGGGGACCTATCTTATCTCTGACTTTTGTTCTATAGACCTGGAAAAAACTTTTTGGGTTAGTTTTAGAATCCCTAGCAACTTTAATTTCATAGTCCCTTTTAGCTTTTCTTATCCCCTTTTTAATGTCCCTCTTAATGTCAATATACTGATTCATAAGATGACCCTCGCCTCTTTTGATACGCCTATAAATTCCTTTCTTATGCCCTAGTAGATATTTCAGCCTATTATTCATCCATTTTGGGTCATTTCTATTTGATCTAATTTCCTTATAAGGGATAAACGTTCTTTGAGCAGCATGTATTGTGTTCAGAAAACTGTCATATTGATAGCTCTCTTCGTTACCCCAGTCAACAGATGATAAGTGTTCTCTAAGCCCATCGTAATCTGCTAAGCGAAAATCTGGGACTGTTACTGAGTTATCCCTACTATCATACTTCCATTCAATTCTACATGTAATTGATTTGTGGTCGCTAGCACCCAGTTCCTCTGAGACTTCTAAATTATTAACAAGGGATTCATTGTTTGCCAGAACTAAGTCAAGCAGGTTATTACCCCTTGTAGGTTCTGTCACAAACTGCTTCAAAAAACAATCCTGAACTACTTCTAAGAAATCGTATGATTCTAAATTCCCAGTCAAGAAATTCCAATCAATATGACTAAAGTTAAAGTCTCCTAGAATTACTACATTATCGTGCCTTGTGGCCCTAACAATTTCCTCCCATAGTAGTCTCCCCTGGTCCCTATCTAAATTTGGGGGACGGTATATCACACCTAAAATTAATTTTTCATGCCCCTCTGAAAATTCTATCCAAACAGACTCTGTATGTGTTACTTCAGACTTAATACCCGTTTTTATGCAACAGTTCAAGCGATCTCGGACATACAATGCCACCCCACCCCCCTTCCCGATACTTCTATCTACTTGGAACAATTTAAAACCCTGAATGTGATATTCTGCAGGCATGTCCCGACTTTTTGAATTAAACCACGTCTCAGTAATGGCAAATACATCTATGTTACCTGCACTAGCAACTAGTCTCAACTCGTCCATCTTATTCCTAGCACTGCGACTATTTGTGTAATAAATATTTAATGACCCTCCTATCTCTTTACCCTTCCTGCTCCTTTCTGTTATTCCACTAAACCTATTACTGTCATTGTCAATTAGTGCCACTGGCTTTCCAATATCCTCCTCATTTTGCCTATTACTAGTTCTCCTAGTACTCATGTTACTACCCTGCGACTTCACAGTTTTCCCGCCAAAACCCATACCACTAACTATTCCTAGTTTAAAGACCTAACAGCTCCCTCCACTGCGTTGGCCAGTGCTCCCACCCCACACCTAGACAAGTGAACCCCATCCCTGGCATACATGTCATTTCTGCCATAGAAGAGGTCCCAGTTGTCAATGAATGTTACCGCATTTTCCTTACAGTATTTGTCCAGCCAGCAATTGACACCAATTGCTCTGGACAACCATTCATTTCCAACTCCTCTCCTTGGCAAAATGCCACATATGACAGGTTTCCCACCCTTCTTCCTAATTATCTCTATTGCTAACCTATACCTGCTAATCAGGTCCTCACTCCTACGTCTGCCAACATCGTTGCCTCCAGCACTGAGACAGATAATAGGATTGCTCCCATTACCTCTCATGATGTCATCCAGACGGCTAACAATATCCTTCATCCCAGCCCCAGGAAAACACACTCTCTGCCTCCTACTCCTATCCTTCAAACAGAATGCCCTATCCATGTACCTAATCTGGCTATCCCCAACAACAACAATGTTTTTACCTTCCTTGGCGTCGTCCGTAGTGAAGCTCCGAGTAGTCGACTCACATTCGCCAGGTAGCATTACACCACTTGTAGAATTCGTCATGACGTTCTCGATGGTCTTCGTTGGGGTTTCTAGGGATGTCTCACTCACGTCTGCCAATGCTTCCTTGGTGCTCGTTGTGGCATTCCCAGTAGAACACTCACATTCGTCAGGTAGCACCGAGAATGAGTTGGAAGTTTCCACGGCAGTCTTCTGGTTTCTCGTTGTTTCTGCCTCTCCAACCGTTTTCTTAATCTTCAGCTTGGTTCCATGTTGCCCGGCCACTGACCAAGCTCCCCTCTTAACATGGGGACTCACAACAGGAGGATTACTACGAATCCTCTTGTTCTCCTCCGTTAATCGCCGTATCTCCAGTTTAGCAACTCTGAGTTCTTCTCTCAGCTGCTGGTAAAGCTGCTCAAGAGAGGGCATCCTGGTTCAGATTCACAGAGAGCACACAAACAGGTCTTCACAGAGGCAATATAAACACAAATGCAGTATAATGTGATCCTTTATTGACTACGTTTCGCCCACACAGTGGGCTTTTTCAAGTCACAAACAGAACTGTTTGTGACTTGAAAAAGCCCACTGTGTGGGCGAAACGTAGTCAATAAAGGATCACATTATACTGCATTTGTGTTTATATTGCCATTGTGTCGGTATTTTATACCATTTATTTCCATCAGATCTTCACAGAGCTAAGTACACGTCACCACTGAACTAATACACGTCACCACTGAACTGTACACGTCACCACTGAACTGTACACGTCACCACTGAACTGATACACGTCACCACTGAACTGCACACGTCACCACTGAACTGTACTTATCCAACCTAAATTTGAAACTACCCAAAGTCCTAGCCTCAATAACCCAACTAGGTAGACTGTTCCACTCATCAACTACCCTATTTCCAAACCAATACTTTCCTATGTCCTTTCTAAATCTAAACTTATCTAATTTAAATCCATTACTGCGGGTTCTCTCTTGGAGAGATATCCTCAAGACCTTGTTAATATCCCCTTTATTAATACCTATCTTCCACTTATACACTTCGATCAGGTCTCCCCTCATTCTTCGTCTAACAAGTGAATGTAACTTAAGAGTCTTCACCCATTCATCACCCATGCTTCACACCCATATAAGAGTGTTGGTAAAACTATACTCTCATACATTCCCCTCTTTGCCTCCAAGGACAAAGTTCTTTGTCTCCACAGACTCCTAAGTGCACCACTCACCCTTTTCCCCTCATCAATTCTATGATTCACCTCATCCTTCATAGACCCATCCGCTGACACGTCCACTCCCGGTGGAAATAAATGGTATAAAATACCGACACAATGGAAATATAAACACAAATGCAGTATAATGTGATCCTTTATTGACTACGTTTCGCCCACACAGTGGGCTTTTTCAAGTCACTTGAAAAAAGCCCACTGTGTGGGCGAAACGTAGTCAATAAAGGATCACATTATACTGCATTTGTGTTTATATTTCCACGTCCACTCCCAAATATCTGAATACATTCACCTCCTCCATACTCTCTCCCTCCAATCTGATATCCAATCTTTCATCACCTAATATTTTTGTTATCCTCATAACCTTACTCTTTCCTGTATTCACTTTTAATTTTCTTCTTTTGTAATAAAGTTGGTAGAATTACCGACAATATGTAAAGTAAAAGGACACAAGTGCAACTAATGTGACATTTATTGTGGCAACGTTTCGCTCTCCAGGAGCTTTATCAAGCCATTACAAACAATACATGGACACAGAGGGTATATAAAGGCTCAGAGTGAGGTGAATACTAGTGAGGTACCATTTCGATGTTCACTAGTGGTAGTAGTGGTAGTAGTAGTAGTAGTAGTAGTAGTAGTAGTAGTAGTAGTAGTAGTAGTAGTAGTAGTAGTAGTAGTAGTAGTAGTAGTGGTGGTGACAAAAGTGGTGGTATAAACCTTGGTATAAATATGGTAGAGCAATTAATTCGTACATGAGTAAAAGGAAATTCCACCAATCATCTTATGAAATTCAGAGACGCCCAATTAGTGATAAAAGAAACTAATTTCCGCACACGCAAGTGCCTTGAATCAGCACTGATCGCTGTTTCGAATACAATTAAACAAAACAACGGCAGCTTCACCATCTCCGAAGTCTTAGCAAGAATCCTCCTGAAAACAGTAAACCCTGCCATCACATAGTCTCTCCTGTTATACTACACAAAGCACAGAGAGTGAACACTGAAACAAGCTGCCTCATTCCAGTTTATATTTGTCCAACCTATTTTTATGTTACCCAAGTAATAGCTTTTATATCCTTTTACTCATGTGCGAATTAATTGCTCTACCATATTGTATTACTTTTGTCACTACCACTACTACTACTACTACTACCACTAGTGAACATCGAAATGGTACCTCACTAGTATTCACCTCACTCTGAGCCTTTATATACCCTCTGTGTCCATGTATTGTTTGTAATGGCTTGATAAAGCTCCTGGAGAGCGAAACGTTGCCACAATAAATGTCACATTAGTTGCACTTGTGTCCTTTTCTTCTTTTGCACACCCTACCAAATTCATCCACCAATCTCTGCAACTTCTCTTCAGAATCTCCCAAGAGCACAGTGTCATCAGCAAAGAGCAACTGTAACAACTCCCACTTTATGAGTGATTCTTTATCTTTAAACTCCACGCCTCTAAAGAACATAATTTACATTAATGACCTTGATGAAGAGATTACGAGTGACATGAGTAAGTTTGCTGATGATACAAAGATAGGCCGTATAATTCACACTGAGGAGGATAGCATAAGAACATAAGAACATAAGAAAGGAGGAACACTGCAGGAGGCCTGTTGGTCCATACTAGGCAGGTCCTTCAAGTGTGTTGGGTCACTAGGTCAAGTGTGTTGGGCCACTAGGTCAAGTGTGTTGGGTCACTAGGTCAAGTGTGTTGGGTCACTAGGTCAAGTGTGTTGGGTCACTAGGTCAAGTGTGTTGGGTCACTATGTCAAGTGTGTTGGGTCACTAGGTCAAGTGTGTTGGGTCACCAGGTCAAGTGTGTTGGGTCACTAGGTCAAGTGTGTTGCGTCACCAGGTCAAGTGTGTTGGGTCACTAGGTCAAGTGTGTTGGATCACCAGGTCAAGTGTGTTGGGTCACTAGGTCAAGTGTGTTGGATTACCAGGTCAAGTGTGTTGGGTCACTAGGTCAAATATGTTGGGTCACTAGGTCAAGTGTATTGGGTCACTAGGTCAAGTGTGTATTGGGTCACTAGGTCAAGTGTGTTGGGTCACTATGTCAAGTGTGTTGGGTCACTATGTCAAGTGTGTTGGGTCACTAGGTCAAGTGTGTTGGGTCACTAGGTCAAGTGTGTTGGGTCACTAGGTCAAGTGTGTTGGGTCATTAGGTCAAGTGTGGTGGGTCACTAGGTCAAGTGTGTTGGGTCACTAGGTCAAGTGTGTTGGGTCACTATGTCAAGTGTGTTGGGTCACTATGTCAAGTGTGTTGGGTCACTAGGTCAAGTGTGTTGGGTCACTATGTCAAGTGTGTTGGGTCACTATGTCAAGTGTGTTGGGTCACTAGGTCAAGTGTGTTGGGTCACTAGGTCAAGTGTGTTGGGTCACTAGGTCAAGTGTGTTGGGTCACTAGGTCAAGTGTGTTGGGTCACTATGTCAAGTGTGTTGGGTCACTAGGTCAAGTGTGTTGGGTCACTATGTCAAGTGTGTTGGGTCACTATGTCAAGTGTGTTGGGTCACTAGGTCAAGTGTGGTGGGTCACTAGGTCAAGTGTGTTGGGTCAACAGGTCAAGAGTGTTGGGTCACTAGGTCAAGTGTGTTGGGTCACCAGGTCAAGTGTGTTGGGTCACTAGGTCAAGTGTGTTGGGTCTCTAGGTCAAGTGTGTGTTGGGTCACTAGGTCACGTGTGTGTTGGGTCACTAGGTCAAGTGTGTGTTGGGTCACTAGGTCAAGTGTGTTGGGTCACTAGATCAAGTGTGTTGGGTCACTATGTCAAGTGTGTGTTGGGTCTCTAGGTCAAGTGTTTGTTGGGTCACTAGGTCAAGTGTGTTGGGTCACTAGATCAAGTGTGTTGGGTCACTAGGTCAAGTGTGTGTTGGGTCACTAGGTCAAGTGTGTGTTGGGTCACTAGGTCAAGTGTGTGTTGGGTCACTAGGTCAAGTGTGTTGGGTCACTAGATCAAGTGTGTTGGGTCACTAGGTCAAGTGTGTGTTGGGTCTCTAGGTCAAGTGTGTGTTGGGTCACTAGGTCAAGTGTGTTGGGTCACTAGATCAAGTGTGTTGGGTCACTATGTCAAGTGTGTTGGGCAACTAGGCCAAGTGTGTTGGGTCACCAGGTCAAGTGTATTAGGTCACTAGGTCAAGTCTCTGGAATACTACTAACTTACATTATTATTGTATTTTTATTTTCCCTCAGGCTGCTGTTATCTGCCTGTAATTATTCATACACAAAAAAGTCAATAGTTTTGATAAATGATGTTATAGTATGAGATATAAGGCCACAATGTGGCATAAATTAGTGTACATATTAAAACAGAGAAAAGACAACATCAACTCTGCGTCTATGCAAAACACACCACTGGTAGAAATTGGAGAACACGGGAAAGAAAATTACCAGACTTCAAAACTGGTTAGTAAGTCACATATAGAAAACACACTGGAGTTTTCACTTGACCCCTCAAAAGGCGGACCGTCCAGGCCTTCACCTACGCCGTCATTCCAAGGAACCCTGGAGTCACCACACTTGCTGATCCAAAAAATAAAACAGGTGGGTCCTGGAGAAAACAAATACTCAGAACACACAGGATCACTATTTATGACCCAAAAATGGTGAGGCTTCACCGCCAACACCTTTGGTCCAACAGTCCATACACCAACATCACACAAGTGAGGCATCACCGCCCACACCTTATGTCAACATGCTTTACCTAGGCATGTACTGATTTGACTACCACTAAACATACACATACTCTAGTGAGAAATCTGATACCTCCCTCCACCAGCTCACCGGCTTCAGTCCACAAGGTGGTCAGAAAGCCATCTACTCACCTACTGCAACCACTGCAAAACGAGAGCAGATAAATGTCTACACTACATTATGTACAATACACACGAGACAACGCATCAGCAACTACATTCTCCGTCCCCTACACATAATGAACCACCAAACTGAGAGGTTGGAGAAACAAAGCCCATCTAGTAAGCCTGTGATTGTTGTTCCTCATCAGGTAAAGGAAACGTAAAGGATTGTGGTCACAATACATAGTTACAGAACGAGCTGAGCCTGAAACATAAACAGAAAAATGTTGCACAGCCAACACTAAAGCAAGAGCCTCTTTTTCGACGGTGGCATAATCTCTGATGTTTTTTGAGTTTCGTAGAGAAGTAGCCGACTGGCAATAATTGTCTGCTACGTCTTGTAATAATACAACACCAACACCAGTATCACTAGCGTCTACCTGTAGAAAAAATGGCAGTTCAAAATTGAGACTAGTCAACACAGGAGCACTAGTAAGCAGAGTTTTTACATGCCCGTTGACACTTCGCATCCCACACAAATTTTCGCTTGGGACTAATAAGGTCTGTGAGTGGAGATATTACCTTTGACTAATTTGGTTGTTAGGTACAGGGAAATTGTCTATAGCCTCCACCTTGGCATTCACTGGGGCCACTTTTCCTTGGCCAATTACATGTCCTAGAAAAGTTACCTGGGCTTGCCCAAAAAACTTTTCGCTAGATTGACCGTGAGCTGAGCATCAGTAAGCCTAGAAAAAAGTTCTCTTAACTGTTTCACATGTTCTTCCCAACAACTACTAAAAACAATAAGGTCATCAATATAACACCTCACTCCAGCTAAGCCACGTATGACGTCCTGTATCCTGCGTTGAAAACAGGATGGGGCATTACGTAGCCCGAATGGGAGAACTTTGTGCTGAAAAAGCCTATCTGGCGTTACAAAAGCAGAGATGTCACTTGCAGGTGGAGTTAAAGGAATCTGATAATAACCCGATATTTTAATATCTATAAATATTTTGTATTTTTTTTTAAATTCCACTTAGAGTCGATAGACATCAATAATAATTTTTTAAATTTAATATATATTTTTAAAAATATTAATAACATTAAAAAACTCAGTGTTGAAATTGTCTTTTATTGCATATTTCGAATATTTAGAGCATTTTCAATACTTTTCTGACAAACCTCATTATATAGTTAAAATTCATAGATTTTTACACTTTTAAATCAGAATTACTACTGCAATGGAATTTTATGCTAAAAGTTAGCTAAATTATGGTATTTTTGTGAAGTACTTTGTCAAAACATATTTTAACTAAAGAAAGGAAGTTTTCAAGAAATGCTTGAAAAAGCCTTGAATCGTAGAAGTTTGCCAAAAAATATGATTTTCGATCATTTTTCAGCATTTTTGAAAAAATCCCACTAAAAGTCTATAAAAACAACAATAATTTCGAATATTTCAGATATTTTTTAAAAAATATTAATAACATTAAAAAACTCAGGGAAATGTCTTGAAATGGTCTTTTATTGCATATTTAGACAATTTAGAGAATTTTGAATGCTTTTTCAAAAAATGCTTGAAAAAGCCTTGAATCGTCGAAATATGCGAAAAAAATATGATTTTCGACGAATTTTCAACATTTATAAATATTTTGCCTTTTTTTTTTTAAGTCCCACTAAATGTCGATAAAAATGTTTAATTATTTTAAATATTTCATTATTCTTTTTTAAAAACACTAATAACATTAAAAAACTCAGAGAAATGTGTTGAATGGGTCTTTTATTACACATTTCGACGATTTAAAGCATTTTCAATTCTTTTCTGACAAACCTCATTTTTTAGCTAAAATACATAGATTTTCACACTTTTAAATCAGAATTACTGCTGCAATTGAATTTTATGCTAAAATTAAGCTATATTATACTTTTCTTGTAAAGCACTTTATCAATACATATTTCTCTCTAAAAAAATGAAGTTTTTCAAGAAATGCTTGAAAAAACTTGAATCGTCGAAAAATGACAAAAATATTGTTTTCGATCATTTTTCAACATTTTTAAACATTTTACATATTAAACAAAAAATCCCAGTGAATGCATTTTGAATGCTTTTCTGAGAAAGCTCATGTTCTAGCTAAAATGCATAGATTTTTCACACTTTTAATTCAATATTACTGCTGCAATTGAATTTTATGCTAAAAGTAAGCTAAACTATGATAGTTTTTTGAAGTATTTTGTCAATACACCTTTAAAGTAAAACAATTGATTTTTTTGCATATATCGACGATTTAAAGCATTTTGAATGCTTTTCTGACAAACCTCATTTTTTGGCTAAAATACACAGATTTTCATACTTTTAAAACAGAATTATTTTTGCAATGGAATTTTATGCTAATTTTAGGCTATTTTTGCGAAGTACTTTGTTAATATGTAGTTTAACTAAGAAAACTTGAATTTTATCAAGAAATGTTTGAAAAAGCCTTGAAACGTCTAAGTATGCAAAAAAAAAAAAAAAAAAAAAAAAAAAAATAAAAAAAAAAACAATGATTTTCGATCATTTTTCAACATTTATAAATATTTTGTATTTTTTTTAAATCCCACCAAAAACCGATGAACAATTTGCAATTTTCGGCGATTTAGAGCATTTTGAATGCTTTTCTGACAAACCTCATTTTTTAGTTAAAATATATAGATTTTCACAATTTAAATAAGAATTACTGCTGCAATTGAATTTTATGGTAAAAATAAGCTAAATTATGCTATTTCTGTGAAATAATTTGTCAGTACATATTTAAACTAAAGAAAATTAAGTTTTTCAAGAAATGCTTGAAAAAAAATTGAATCGTCGAAATATGCCAAAAAATATGATTTCCGATTATTTTTCAACAATTATATATATTTTACATATTTTTAAAAAAATACCAGTAAAGGTCGATTAACATGAATAATTATTTTATATATTTCATATTTAAAAAAAAATACTAGCGATAATAAAAAACTCAGAGAAATGTGTTGAAATGATCTTTTATTGCATATTTCGAAGATTTTAGAACATTTTGAATGCTTTTATGACAAACCTTATTTCTAGCTAAAATACATAGAAATTTTCATTCTATTAAATCAGAATCATTGCTGTAATTGAATTTTATGCTGAAAGTAAGATAAATTATCCTTTCCTTGTGAAGTACTTTGTCAATACGTATTTTAATCACAAGAAAAGCTTGAAAAAGTCTTGAATCGTCGAAATATGCTAAAAAATATGATTTTCGCTGATTTTTGAAGATTTATGTATATTTTACATTTTTTTAAATCCAACTAAAAGTCGATAAAAATAAATAATTATTTTGAATATTTCATTTTTTAAATACCAATAATAATAAAAAACTCAGAGAAATGTGTTTAAATGATTTTTTATTTCATATATCGACGATTTAGAGCATTTTGAATGATTTTCTGACAAACCTCATTTATAAGCTAAAATATATAGATTTCCACACTTTTAAAACAGAATTACTTCTGTAATGGAATTTTATGCTTATATTAGGCTATATTTGTGAAGAACTTTGTCAATAAATATTAAAAAAAAAAACAGAATTTTTTTCAAGAAATGCTTGAAAAAGCCTTGAATCGTCGAGGTATGCGAAAAAATATGATTTTCGACCATTTTTTCAACATTTATAAATATTTTACGTTTTTTTTTTTAAATCCCAATGAAAATCGATGAAAACCAATAATAATTTTTAATATTTCATATATTTTTAAAAAATACTTATAACATTAAAAGTCAGAGAAATGTGTTGAAATGGTCTTTTAATGCATATTTCAAATATTTATAGCATTTTGAATGCTTTTGTGACAAACCTCATTTTTTTAGCTAAAATACATAGACTTTCACACTTTTAAATCAGAATTACTGCTGCAATTGAATTTTATGCTAAAAGTAAGCTAAATTATACA
>NC_091363.1:19607544-19615044 GCF_038502225.1 Cherax quadricarinatus | reverse complement strand
CACTGTCTTGCCAGAAGGGTGCTTTACACTACAGTTTTTAAACTGCAACATTAACACCCCTCCTTCAGAGTGCAGGCACTGTACTTCCCATCTCCAGGACTCAAGTCCGGCCTGCCGGTTTCCCTGAATCCCTTCATAAATGTTACTTTGCTCACACTCCAACAGCACGTCAAGTATTAAAAACCATTTGTCTCCATTCACTCCTATCAAACACGCTCATGCATGCCTGCTGGAAGTCCAAGCCCCTCGCACACAAAACCTCCTTTACCCCCTCCCTCCAACCCTTCCTAGGAGGAAGGGTTGGAGGGACATCTAACCTTACAGGATGCTGATGTGTATAAAGCTGCTATGTCATTTCCACAGGGTTCAGCAGGAGGTTTCACCGGTTTAAGGCCTCAACACTTAAAACAAATACTCAATCCAGCACTTGGTGAGGTTTCAGAGATGCTGCTGTCTGAACTCACCAAATTTTCCAACCTGTGCCTGGCTGGCGGTGTCCCAGAGGCCATCAGACCCTTTTTCTTTGGTGCCTCATTGTGTGCCCTCCGGAAAAAGGATGGCGGAATCAGGCCCATTGCAGTGGGTAACACCCTTCGGCGCCTAGTCGCCAAGGCTGCAGTAAGAAGGGTGAGTCAAGAGGCTGCTGCAATGCTGAAACCAACCCAGCTCGGTTTCGGCGTTCAACAGGGCTGTGAAGCAGCTGCCCACGCAGCACGAGTATATATCAAAAACATGTCCTATGAAAAAGCCTTGGTCAAATTGGACTTTGCCAATGCTTTCAACTCAGTCAGAAGGGATGCTGCTCTCCAAGCAGTTTATAGAAACTTCCCTTCCCTTTATCCCTTCATAGAATCGTGTTATAGTGTGACTTCCAAACTATTGTTTGGGGACCATGAAATTGACTCGTGTGAGGGCGTGCAACAGGGGGACCCTCTCGCCCCCTTTCTATTTTGTTTGGTCATCAAGGAAGTCACTGAGGCACTCTCCAGCGAGCTCAATATCTGGTTCCTGGACGACGGTACCCTGGCTGGCACAACAGATTCTCTCCTGGAGGACATCAGTAAAATTAAAGACATGGGAGAAAGCCTGGGCCTTTCTTTAAACCCCACCAAATGTGAAATAGTTTCTACCAATCAACAGGTGATACAGAATATTAGTACCGTTTTACCAGGAGCACGAGCCATTGATCCAGCCAATAGCACTCTTCTCGGTGCTCCTCTTGGGTCCAATGCCATCGATCTGGTCCTAGGAAAAAAAGTCTCAGACCTCCGGACGATGGAAAGCAGGATGAAAGACATTGACACACACGATGCCTTCTACCTACTCACCAGGTGCCTGTCAACCCCAAAACTTACCTATTTTCTGAGATGCTCCCCAGCCTTCAGCAGTCCAAAACTCAAGGAATATGACTCTCTCCTGAAGGTCATGCTAGAGAGTGTATTGAATCTTTCTCTTGATGATGGACAGTGGTTCCAAGCCTCACTTCCGGTCAGGCTTGGAGGGCTAGGAGTACGCAGATCCTCCCAGATTGCTCTACCAGCTTTCCTATCCTCTTCCATTGCATCAAACGAGTTGATAAGACAAATTCTTCCTGACACCCTCAGTGACTCAGCAGGAATAGAAGACCCTAGCTATGTCAGTGCCATCACAGAATGGGAGACTCTTGCTGCTCCAGCACCAAACCCTAGTGTAGCACTGGCTCACAAACAGTCAAGCTGGGATAGCCCAATTGCTGAAAAGGTGCTTGCCAACATGCTCAGGGCTGCAACATCAGATAGGGAGATTGCCCGTCTCCAGGCTGTGAGTGCACCTCACTCCGGGGACTTCCTCCAAACAGTTCCCATATCGGCAATGGGAACGCGACTCGACCCTAAGACCCTCCGTATTGCAGTGGCTCTGCGCCTTGCTGCCCCAATTCACACAGAATATATGTGTATTTGCGGCGAAGTGCAAGCAGACCAATACGGTCTACATGGTCTTAACTGTTCCAAAACCAAGGGCTGGCATGCAAGACACAATGAGGTCAACGACATCATTAAGAGAGCCCTTGCTACAGCTGGATGCCCTGCCGAGAGGGAGCCACAATCACTTGCAGCAAACAATACCCACAACCCAGAAAACCGCCCCGACGGGATCACCATCTATCCTTGGAGGAATGGCAAGCTCTTAGCATGGGACTATACCTGTGTGTCCACACTGGCTGACACCTATATCCATCACAGTGTGGGGCGACAGGGAGGAGCTGCTGACCACAGGGAGGAGTACAAGATCAGCAAGTACAGGGACATTAGCCAACAGTATCAATTTGTCCCAGTGGGATCAGAGACCTTGGGATCATGGGGAAAAAATGCCACACGTTTCCTTAAAGAATTGGGTTCCAGACTCATCGACACCACCAGGGACCCAAGGGCAGCCACTTTCATGTTCCAGCGCCTCAGCGTCGCCATCCAGAGGGGAAATGCTTGCTGCATACTTGGCTCACGTCCAGCCTCGGAGGAGCTGGAGGAAATTCATCATCTTTGATACATTGTGCCATTGTATTCATGTTTATGTTTTTTCTGTAAATGTATTTTGTTTATTAATAAATGTTCACATAGAATAAAAAATATATAGGGGGTGGTAGGAGAAGAAAATATTCAAACAGCTCCGGGGAGAACCTTGAGTTTTCTCTGAGGTACGTTTATTGTCTTCTCTGAGGATGAGGGTCCCCATTCCAGCTATTGAGATGGTACTTCCCTATATATTTTATATATATATATATATATATATATATATATATATATATATATATATATATATATATATATATATATATATATATATATATATATATATATCGTGCCTATTCTATGTCGTGCCGAATAGGCAGAACTTACGATCTTGGCTTATATAGCAACGCTCATCTTGCCATATAGGACAAATAAAAATTTGTGTATGCAATAATTTCGCCAAAATCATTCTGAACCTAACGAAAAATATATATTTGATTGTATTTGTTTAGTATTAAATTATTGTAAACGTATTTAAAATATATTTAGTTGGGTTAGGCTAAAATAAATTGCTCTTGTTATAATAAGGTTAGGTAAGTTTTCTAAGATTCTTTTGATGCAAAATTAAAAAATTTTACATTAACATTAATGAAAAAAAATGTCTTTAACCGTATAAGAGAAAATTTTAGAAAGGAATTAATTTTAAATGAGTTCTTGCTAATTGACCAGTTTTACATATTCGGCACGACATATATATATATACATATATACATGTATATATATATATATATATATATATATATATATATATATATATATATATATATATATATATATATATATATATATATATATATATATATATGTAAATATACATATATATATATATATATGTGTAAAAAACAACCACTGTGAAAGAATGGAGAAGTTCCAAGCGCTTTCGTGACTACTCACATTATCAAGGAACAATGAAAGTAAAGCATCAAAGAAAGAAAGGTATATAAAGGGGTAGCCCACACCTCACTATCAGATCCCACAGCAACGAAACACCTGACGCGAGACAGCAGGCCCACCGGCCGAACTAGGCAGGTCCTTCTTACAACCCACCAACAAACTATTCTACCCAAGAAATAAGATATTTAAAAAATTATTATTTCTTGGGTAGAATAGTTTGTTGGTGGGCTGTAAGAAGGACCTGTCTAGTTCGGCCGGCGGTCCTGCTGTCTCGCGTCAGGTGTTTCGTTGTTGTGGGATCTGATAGTGAGGTTTGGGCTACCCCTTTATATACCTTCCTTTGATGCTTTGATGCTTTACTTTCATTGTTGCTTGATAATGTGAGTAGTCACGAAAGCGATTGGAACTTCTCTATTCTTTCACAGTGGTTGTTTTGCATATTCTGAAATCACCTGTTTACTGTGATCTTATTGCATATATATATATATATATATATATATATATATATATATATATATATATATATATATATATATATATATATATATATCTTTCTTTCAACACACCGGCCGTATCCCACCGAGGCGGGGTGGCCCAAAAGGAAAAACGAAAGTTTCTCCTTTTACATTTAGTAATATATACAGGAGAAGAGGTTACTAGCCCCTTGCTCCCGGCATTTTAGTTGCCTCTTACAACACGCATGGCTTACGGAGGAAGAATTCTGTTCCACTTCCCCATGGAGAATATATATATATATATATATATATATATATATATATATATATATATATGTATATATATATACATATATATATATATATATCACTCTCCTTGGTGCTCCTCTTGGGTCCAATGCCATCGATCTGATCCTAGAAAAAAAAGTCTCAGACCTTCGGACGATGGAAAGCAGGATTAAAGACACTGACACACACGATGCCTTCTACCTACTCACCAGGTGCCTGTCAATCCCAAAACGTACCTACCTTCTGAGATGCTCTTCAGCCTTCAGCAGTCCAAAACTCAAGGAATATGACTCTCTCCTTAAGACCATGTTTGAGAGTGTATTGATTCTTTCCCTTGAAGATGGACAGTGGTTGCAAGCCTCACTTCCGGTCAGTCTTGGAGGGCTAGGAGTATGCAGATCCTCCCAGATTTGTTGTTCCAGACTTTGGAACATAACTTCTCCAGGCTGAGGGACTGACAGCCTCAAATCTACGACTTTAAGAGTGATGGACTGATTACATCGTCTTCACATCTCTACTGCTCCTGCCTACTTTCTGTACTCGACTGAAGAAGCCTACTGTGTAGGAGAAACGTTTCGGAATAAAGTTGCTTAAGTGTTGCCTATGTGTCTTAACAACCATCCTGTAGGTATTGTATACCATTTTGATATTCCCTCCCAGATTGCTCTACCAGCCTTCTTATCCTCTTCCATAGCATCAAACGAGTTGATAAGACAAATTCTTCCTGATACCCTTAGTGACTCAGCAGGAATAGATGACCTTAGCTATGCCAGTGCCATCACTGAATGGGAGAATCTTGCTGCTCCAGCACCAAACCCTAGTGCAGCACTGGCTCATAAACAGTCAAGCTGGGATGGCCAGATCGCTGAAAAGGTGCTTGCCAACATGCTCAAGGCTGCAACATCAGATAGGGAGATTGCCCGTCTCCAGGCTGTGAGTGCACATCACTCCGGGGACTTCCTCCAAACAGTTTCCATATCGGCAATGGGAACGCGACTCGACCCTAAGACCCTCCGTATTGCAGTGGCTCTGCGCCTTGCTGCCCCAGTTCACACAGAATATACGTGTATTTGCGGCGAAGCGCAAGCAGACCAATACGGTCTACATGGTCTTAACTGTTCCAAAACCAAGGGCTGGCATGCAAGACACAATGAGGTCAATGACATTATTAAGAGAACCCTTGCTACAGTTGGATGCCCAGCCGAGAGGGAGCCCCGATCACTAGCAGCCAACAATACCCACAACACAGCAAACCGCCGCGATCTTTGATACATTGTGTCATTGTATTCATGTTTTTTTTTTCTGTAAATGTATTCTGTTTATTAATAAATGTTCACATAGAATATAAAATATGTAGGGGGTGGTAGGAGAAGAAAATATTCAAACAGCTCCCGGGAGAACCTTGAGTTTTCCCTGAGGTACGTTTATGGTCTTCTCTGAGGATGAGGGTCCCCATTCCAGCTAGAGAGGTGGTACTTCCCTATAATATATATATATATATATATATATATATATATATAGGTAGTATATATATATATAGGTAGTAGGTTGGTAGACAGCAACCACCCAGGGAAGTACTACCGTCCTGCCAGATGACTGTGAAACAAAAACCTGTAATTGTTTTGCATGATGGTAGGATTGCTGGTTTCTTTTTCTGTCTCATAAACACGCTAAGATAACAGGGATATCTTGCTACTCCTACTAACACTTTGGTCACACTTCACAGACACGCACATGCATATATATATATACATACATCTAGGTTTTTCTCCTTTTTCTAAATAGCTCTTGTTCTTTTTTATTTCTTCTATTGTCCATGGGGAAGTGGAAAAGAATCTTTCCTCCGTAAGCCATGCGTGTCGTATGAGGCGACTAAAATGCCGGGAGCAATGGGCTAGTAACCCCTTCTCCTGTATACAATTACTAAAAAAGAGAAGAAGAAAAACTTTATAAAACTGGGTTGCTTAAATGTGCGTGGATGTAGTGCGGATGACAAGAAACAGATGATTGCTGATGTTATGAATGAAAAGAAGTTGGATGTCCTGGCCCTAAGCGAAACAAAGCTGAAGGGGGTAGGAGAGTTTCAGTGGGGGGAAATAAATGGGATTAAATCTGGAGTATCTGAGAGAGTTAGAGCAAAGGAAGGGGTAGCAGTAATGTTAAATGATCAGTTATGGAAGGAGAAAAGAGAATATGAATGTGTAAATTCAAGAATTATGTGGATTAAAGTAAAGGTTGGATGCGAGAAGTGGGTCATAATAAGCGTGTATGCACCTGGAGAAGAGAGGAATGCAGAGGAGAGAGAGAGATTTTGGGAGATGTTAAGTGAATGTATAGGAGCCTTTGAACCAAGTGAGAGAGTAATTGTGGTAGGGGACTTGAATGCTAAAGTAGGAGAAACTTTTAGAGAGGGTGTGGTAGGTAAGTTTGGGGTGCCAGGTGTAAATGATAATGGGAGCCCTTTGATTGAACTTTGTATAGAAAGGGGTTTAGTTATAGGTAATACATATTTTAAGAAAAAGAGGATAAATAAGTATACACGATATGATGTAGGGCGAAATGACAGTAGTTTGTTGGATTATGTATTGGTAGATAAAAGACTGTTGAGTAGACTTCAGGATGTACATGTTTATAGAGGGGCCACAGATATATCAGATCACTTTCTAGTTGTAGCTACACTGAGAGTAAAAGGTAGATGGGATACAAGGAGAATAGAAGCATCAGGGAAGAGAGAGGTGAAGGTTTATAAACTAAAAGAGGAGGCAGTTAGGGTAAGATATAAACAGCTATTGGAGGATAGATGGGCTAATGAGAGCATAGGCAATGGGGTCGAAGAGGTATGGGGTAGGTTTAAAAATGTAGTGTTAGAGTGTTCAGCAGAAGTTTGTGGTTACAGGAAAGTGGGTGCAGGAGGGAAGAGGAGCGATTGGTGGAATGATGATGTAAAGAGAGTAGTAAGGGAGAAAAAGTTAGCATATGAGAAGTTTTTACAAAGTAGAAGTGATGCAAGGAGGGAAGAGTATATGGAGAAAAAGAGAGAGGTTAAGAGAGTGGTGAAGCAATGTAAAAAGAGAGCAAATGAGAGAGTGGGTGAGATGTTATCAACAAATTTTGTTGAAAATAAGAAAAAGTTTTGGAGTGAGATTAACAAGTTAAGAAAGCCTAGAGAACAAATGGATTTGTCAGTTAAAAATAGGAGAGGAGAGTTATTAAATGGAGAGTTAGAGGTATTGGGAAGATGGAAGGAATATTTTGAGGAATTGTTAAATGTTGATGAAGATAGGGAAGCTGTGATTTCGTGTATAGGGCAAGGA
>NC_091363.1:19557544-19602544 GCF_038502225.1 Cherax quadricarinatus | reverse complement strand
AGGTTATTTATAATATATTGCTTCCGACTTTTACACTCTTAGATAATATACAATTATCTCCACATACTTGCTCGTATGTGAGCATTCTTAGAAGGCCCAAAATTTCTAGCTTTCTAATTATAGTGTACAAATAACCCCGCACGCAGGAGAATGTGCTGGCTATTTGTTTATTGTTCCAGTCATGGCATTGTACCTTTTTATTCTTCTAATTATAATTTTTCTTTTTTCCCTCATTCAATATTGATTAATTTGCGAGACTGTAGTCTCAACCTTCAGAAACTGCAGGAAAAATAAGCAAAAATAGGCCCTAATTCCTCGGTGTGGCACCACATTTAAGACAGACTAATGCATTCATATAAGAACCCAATTTCAGACTGTGTACTATTGCCTCAACTGTAAATGTATCTAATTTGAACAGCCCGTCACTGATATTGTATACTGGCTGCTTATGCTTAATAATTGCCGATTCTACAATATTCCTTTCAAGCCAGGAGGAACAAGGGAAGATGACTCTTGCTTCCAGACAATTTGCCATGTTATTACAAGCTCTAATGTGGTTGAAAACCGTGTTCGACTCCTGTGCTATACGTATCGAATAAAAGTGCTGGGAAATTCTCATTTCCAATAGTTTTCCCGTTTGTCCCAAACAGGAGATACTGCAACCGTTGCAACCAACTCTGTAGACACCACCAACACGTTGTTGGGATGCATGCTTCTAACAGTCCGTGAATTCTTAAATACTACATGTATAAGAGCCTTCGGCAGGATAGATAAATTCTGGTTATATGGGAGGACCAGCAAATTCGTGCTCTAAGGTGTTATCCTAGGTTCTGTTCTATAATAAGTTTTCTTAGCTGCCAGCAAGGCAGATTCCACAAACACCTTAGGACACCCCAGTCTCATGCAAATGTCAAATATTTTTCTAATTTCTTCATCTAGGAACTCCGGACTGCACACTCTATAGACTCTCAAAAACATAGAAATACACTCTATGTATGAATGTATGAGCACACATTGGTGGCCTTCCTATATACTGTAAACTGTAAAGGCCACCAATGTATGCTCATATATTCACTAATATTCCAACCATAAGTCTAGAGTTAAAAGGAGTGTATTTCTTACTAAGTTTTTGAGTGCCTATAGAGTTTGCAGTCCGGAGTATATTGGGCTGGTTATAATAAGGTTAGGTAAGTTTTCTAAGGTTCTTTTGGACGAAAATTATTAATTTTTACAATAACCTAATTAAAAAAAATCTCTAAACATATTAGAGGACATTTTAGAAAGATCTTAATTTTAAATGAGTTCTTGCTAATTGATCAGTTTTACCTATTCGTCACGACATATATGTCGGGAGAGAGAGAGAGAGAGAGAGAGAGAGAGAGAGAGAGAGAGAGAGAGAGAGAGAGAGAGAGAGAGAGAGAGAGAGAGAGAGAGAGAGAGAGAGAGAGAAATGGAGAGGGGAGAGAGAGGTAGAGCCTGATAGGCAGAGGGGGAGACAGAGAGAAAGGGGGGAGGGGATTCACTGATACGTCGAATCTTCGTTAAGCAACTCATATAAAATGCTGGTGTCCCGCAGCTAGATTGGTACAGCACTCAGCTCACACACTGAGGTCTGGGGTTCGATCCCCGGAACGGGGTGGAATCATTACGACGTGTTTCCCTAAGATACCATGGGTGTGTGTGTGTGTGTGTGTGTGTGTGTGTGTGTGTGTGTGTGTGTGCGTGCGTGTGTGTGTGGGTGTGGGTGTGTGTGTGTACTCACCTAATTGTAGTTGCAGGGGTCGAGACTCAGCTCCTGGCCCCGCCTCTTCACTGAACGCTACTAGGTCCTCTCCCTGCTCCATAAGCTTTATCATACCTCGTCCAGAAGCTATGTATGGTTCCTGCCTGTCTACATCACTCGCCAGACTTCCACTTCCTGACCACTCTACGACTGAAGAAATGCTTCCTAACATCCCTGTGACTCATCTGAGTCTTCAACTTCCAAGAGTGACCCCTTGTTTCTGTGTCCCCTCTCTGGAACATCTTGTCTCTGTCCACCTTGTCTATTCCACGCAGTATTTTGTATGTCGTTATCATGTCTCCCCTATCCCTCCTGTCCTCCAGAGTCGTCAGGCCGATTTCCCTTAACCTTTCTTCGTAGGACATTCCCCTTAGCTCTGGAACTAAATTTGTCGCACTTTCTCTAATTTCGTATCATGCTTGACCCGGTGCGGGTTCCAAACTGGTGCTGCATACTTCAGTATGGGCCTGACGGACACGGTGTACAGTGTCTTGAACGATTCCTTACTGAGGTACGGGAACATTATTCTCAGGTTTGCCAGGCACCCATACGCTGCAGTAGTTATCTGGTTAATGTGAGCTTCTCGTGACGTGCTCGGTATTATACTCCATGAGTGAGGTTTGCAGTCTTTGGCCTCCTAGCCTATACTCTGCGGTCTTCTTTGCCCTTCCCCGATCTTCATCACTTTGCATTTTGCGGGGTTAAATTCGAGTTGCCAGTTGCTGCATTGTGTGTGTGTGTGTGTGTGAGTGTGTGTGAGGAGGTATAACATGTGTGTGTGTGGAGGTATAACTTGTGTGTGTGTGTGCGTGTATGTACTCAATTGTACTCATCTAATACTGGTTGCAGGGGTCGAGACTCGGCTCCTGGCCCCGCCTCTTCACTGATCGCTACTAGGTCCTCTGTGCTCCCTGAGCTTTGTCATACATCGTCTTAAAACTGTGTATGGTTCCTGCCTCCACTACATCACACACACACACTGGACGTGTGTGTGTGTGTGTGTGTGTGTGTGTGTGTGTACTCACCTAATTGTTGTTGCAGGGGTCGAGACTCAGCTCCTGACCCCGCCTCTTCACTGATCGCTACTAGGTCCTCTACCTCTCTGCTTCCTGAGCGTTGTCATACCTCTTCTTAAAACTATGTATGGTTCCTGCCTCCACTACTTCAATTGCTAGGCTATTCCACTTCCTGACGACTCTATGACGACTCTATGACTCGTCTGAGTCTTCAGCTTCCAGTTGTGACCCCTTGTTTCTGTGTCCCCTCTCTGGAACATACTATCTCTGTCAACCTTGTCTATTCCCAACAGTATCTTGTATGTCGTTATCATGTCTCCCCTGACCCTTTTGTCCTCCAGTGTCGTCAGTCCAATTATCATGTGGGAGTTCGACACGTGGATTAGGTAAAGAAATACTCACGTAGGCTGGTAGTACGTATAATTACAGATAATGTGGGGAACGCCCTTACAGCTGTACCTATCTCTCTGCTCTCTCTCGTATCACTGACTGACTGACTGGCCGCCCACAGTACCCATATGTGAGAGGGTCTTTGAATACTGCCAGGTCAGCGCAATATGAGTTCAGACAGTGACTCAGGCAGAGACGGTTGGTCGTGAGTCAACTGGCACAGTGGTTACTGGTAACTGGTTACTACTACTGAGAGCTCGGCGACGCTAACGTATGTCGTCCCGACATACAACTAATACAAACTAGAGATGGCAGGTATACGGCTTTGGCTGATTCTATACAATGTTAAAGTACACAACAATTAAACATTATAACATACATAAGTAGAACATTGGAATGGAAGCTTACGTAACTGAAACTGTAATGCAATACAAGGTATAATATAGCACAACTTAAAACTCAACAAATGAACATCGAACTCAACGTTGAGATTACACAATAGAAGTGATAAAAAAAAAAATTTTGATCGATTGATCTGTATTCATGTGATCTACAGATTCTGAGGAAGGAATATATACAAAGAAAGAGTGTTTAACAGAAAGGCAGATTCGGTGCACTCAAATCTAGACTGTTAACTCTCAGAATGCGGAGAGAACATGAACACAAAAAAAAAATTCTTGAATACTGATAAGTTGATACTGTAATTATTCATCTATACAGGTTATTTACATTTAACCCCAACTCTGCTAGGGTGAGATTGACATATGCAGAATGGGTGTCATCTCTGGGAGGATCAAACTCTGTAGCATTGGCTAACTCATGCTGTATTTGAGGCAAATCTGAGTTGGATGTTACAAATGATACTTGAGGATTTCTCAATACCTGTCGTGTACGTAGGGAATAACGACATTCAGGTTGATCGTCTGACTGAGTATCAGAGGAAGAGAGTACAGGATCAGGAGGATTGTCAGAGTCTGTCATCCACTTGCTCCTCCGTGCTTTGTGCATCGTTATACGTCTTCCAATCAGCCATTCTCGTGGGTAAGCCAGTCAGCCAACCCAGCTTCTAACCCAGCTGAGAGAGAGAAGTAAGCCACGCAGTAAGAAGTAAGCCCAGTTCCTCTGAAGTATTGTCTATATCGCTTTGTGCTCCCTGTTGGATGCTAAGAGTGGTTTTCACCATTCCTGTGGCATAGAGTGGCTTATCAAGCCACCTTCGTGGGTAGAGTGGAGGGAGGGCGTTGTGCGCCAGCGAGAGTCTCTCACCGCTATCTCTCCCTCCACACACACCCACCATCAACCACCCACCACCAGCCACCCACCTCATCTACCTGTGGTTGTTGCACCCTTGTACCAGGTCCTAATACTGTTTTGGCTCACATAATTGGTCAAGAGATGTAGCGGAGCGCCAACGATAAAACCCAATTATGGGAGTCCACCGAGAGAGCGCATTTCTTCCGACAACAGTGAGTGTAGGAGGCGTCAGTCATCACCGCGCAGGACAACCTACAACCTACCCTCATCACCAGTAATCACCCGACTACTACAGACTTCAGTGATAATTTAGAGACATTTTTCTTGCATTTAAAGACATTTGCGTGTGTGAGACATTTATAGTAAATTTCTTGTGTACTCTAAACCTTGTGTTTTCAGTGTAGACTCAGTTTTTCTTTGACTCGTTATTTTTGCAATATTTTTCAGTGTTTTCGCTCATCTTATATTTTTTTTATTCTGTGTTTTTTTATGCTACTCCTGTTTGTAGTAAGTATTATTGTGTAGTGTACCAGTCAGTCACTCTGTGTGAAGTGATTCATTTTTTTTATTGTATTCTTTCAGCGTTGTATTCTCCAGTAATTGTCATTGTATTTCATGCAGTGATATTCACCCCAGTATACCAAATTATCCATTTATTTCTATGTGTGTCTTTTTTCGTATGCCAGCAGTGTCTCATTCCTCTAATTTTTTCGCAGACTGTGTACCATTATTTTTGCCAGCAAATTTTTGTCGTATCAGTCACAGCAAGATTTTGTTGTAAGAATATACTAATAATGTTGTGTGCCCCGCCACTGTAAGTGTGACACTACCCGTTTTGTTCCTTTGTTTTATTTTATTCATATTTTTATATTTCTTTGAACAAATTCACTCTTGATGTAATTTCAATTACTTTTAACGTAAAGTGTTTTCTTTACTCTGTTTGAGTAAATTGTTTTGTCTAATTTACAATTAAGAGTTAAAGTGTTCAATCAGTTTTTTTCTTCATATTTTAATTTTATTATTTAACCCGAGTTTTCCCAGTGAAACTTTACTACTGCAGTGATTATTTCTACACCTTATTTTGTTGCACTTGTTCTGCAGTGAATTATTTTGTTGCACTTGTTCTGCAGTGAATTATTTTGTTGCACTTGTTCTGCAGTGAATTATTTTCTTTTATTGATATTTTAATCTCGTTTATGCATTCTTAGAAAATACTTAAATTTCCCAGTTAACAATTTAGTAATTTTATTTTATACTTTTACATTGATTTAAAATTTAATTAATTACTTTCTTTATTAGCAAGAGTAAAGACAGCTCATTTTGCATTTAATTCAGTCTCCAGTAATATTTTTACTTGTATATTTCAATGTAAATTTTTTTATCTTGACCAATAGTCCTTCACATTGAGTTGTCCTTCCTCTTGCAGTGTATCTTAGACATTTTTTTTTATTACTTCTGCAGAATTAGTTGCATCTTTATTTCAATTCTAGAATTTTATATCATTTTTATTCTTCATTATTTTTGCCTTATTTGTTCTCGTGTTACTTTGCCATTATGTCTCACATACCGTCAAGTGATACTTTAGTGAATGTCGATACTCAGACCTCTCAGGCTACTGTTGCCCCTGTCATCAGTCCTCACAGTTCCTTACCGACTGACAGACCGACCCAGACACCGAGATACTATAGTTATACTCGTGATTCCCTTGATGCGTTACCTTTATTCAATGGCCATGTACATAGTCTTGAAGCATGGTTTGCGGCCATTCGTTCTCGTGCTAGTGCTCTAGTTGAAGGTCCTCCTTCAGAGGAAAGTCTTATCAGACTTGATAAGGAAGCTCTTTATCGATCCCACCGCTGCCACCATTTATCATGTGGGAGTTCGACACGTGGATTAGGTAAAGAAATACTCACGTAGGCTGGAAGTACATATAATTACAGATAATGTGGGGAACGCCCTTACAGCCGTACCTATCTCTCTGCTCTCTCTCGTATCACTGACTGACTGACTGGCCGCCCACAGTACCCATATGTGAGAGGGTCTTTGAATACTGCCAGGTCAGCGCAATATGAGTTGAGACAGTGACTCAGGCAGAGACGGTTGGTCGTGAGTCAACTGGCACAGTGGTTACTGGTAACTGGTTACTACTACTGAGACAATTTCCCTCAACCTTTCCTCGTACGACATTCCCCTGAGCCCTGGAACTAGCCTTGTTGCAAACCTTTGTACTTTCTCTAACTTCTTGACGTGCTTGACCAGGTGTGGGTTCCAGACTGGTGCTGCATACTCCAGTATGGGCCTAACATACACAGTGTACAGTGTCTTGAACAATTCCTTATTAAGGTATCGGAACGTTATTCTCAGGTTTGCCAGGCGCCCGTATGTTGCAGCAGTTATTTGGTTGATGTGTGTGCCTCCGGTGATGTGCTCGGTGTTATGGTCACCCCAAGGTCTTTCTCCCTGAGTGAGGTCTGTAGTCTTTATCCACCTAGCCTATACTCTGTCTGCGGTCTTTTTTGCCCCTCCCCAATCTTCATGACTTTGCATTTGGCAGGGTTGAATTCGAGAAGCCAGTTTCTGGACCACATGTCCAGCCTGTCCAGGTCTCTTTGCAGTCCTGCCTCATCCTCATCCGATTTAATTCTTCTCATCAGCTTCACATCATCTGCGAATAGGGACACTTCAGAGTCTATACCTTCCATCATGTCGTTCGCATATATCAAAAATAGCACTGGTCCTAGAACTGACCCCTGTGGGACCTCGCTCGTCACAGGCGCCCACTGTGATACTTCTTCACGTACCATGACTCGTTGTTGCCTCCCTGTCAGGTATTCCCTGATCCATTGCAGTGCCCTCCCTGTTATATGCGCCTGATTCTCCAGCTTCTGCACTAATCTCCTGTGGGGAACTGTGTCAAAAGCCTTCCTGCAGTCTAAGAAAATGCAGTCAACCCACCCCTCTCTCTTGTGTCTTACTTCTGTTACCTTGTCATAAAACTCCAGAAGGTTTGTGACACAGGATTTGCCTTCCATGAACCCATGCTGGTTTTCATTTATAATCTTGTTCCGTTCCAAGTGTTCCACCACTCTCCTCCTGATAATCTTCTCCATGACTTTGCACACAATGCATGTCAGAGACACAGGTCTGTAGTTTAGTGCCTCATTTCAGTTTCCTTTCTTAAATATGGGGACTACATTTGCTGTCTTCCATTTCTCAGGTAGTTGCCCAGTTTCAAGGAATGTGTTGAAGATTGTGGTTAGGGGCACGCACAGCATCTCTGCTCCTTCTCTAAGGACCCACGGGGAGATGTTATCCGGTCCCATCGCCTTTGAGGTATCAAGGTCACTTAGCAGCTTCTGCACCTCCTCCTCGGTTGTTCGTATGTCACCCAACAATTGTTGGTATATTCCCTCTTGATGTTCCCTCCTGTGCTGTCTTCCCAGAGCCCTTCCTGTCTCTACTGTAAAAACTTCATTAAATCTCCTGTTTAGCTCCTCACATACCTCCTGATCATTTCTTGTGAGTTCTCCACCTTCTGTCCTCAGTCTGATCACCTGGTCTTTGATTGTTGTCTTCCTCCTGATGTGGCTATACAACAGTTTCGGGTCAGTCTTGATTTTCGATGCTATGTTATTTTCATACTGTCGCTGGGCCTCCCTCCTTACCTGTGCACACTCGTTCCTGGCTCTGCGACTAATCTTCCTATTTTCATGTGTTCTTTGCCTTCTGTACTTTTTCCATTCTCTATTGCACTTTGTTTTTGCCTCCTTGCACCGTCGGGTAAACCAGGGGCTCGTTCTGGTCTTCCCATTGTTTCTGTTGCCCTTGGGAATAAACCTTTCCACTGCCTCCTTGCATTTTATTGTTACATATTCCATCATTTCATTTACTGGCTTTCCTGCCAGTTCTCTGTCCGACGGAACCTCCTGCAGGAAGTTCCTCAACCCTATGTAGTCCCCTCTTTTATAGTCTGGCTTTTCCCATTCAACTCCTGTTACTCTCTCCACTTGCATCTCTACTATGTATTCAAAGCACAGAACTAGTGGTCACTAGCTCCTAGTGGACTCTCATATGTGATGTCCTCAATGTCTGAACTGCCCAGGGTGAACACAAGGTCCAATCTTGCTGGTTCATCCTCCCCTCTCACTCTGGTAGTGTCCTTAACATGTTGGTGCATGAGGTTTTCCAGCACCACATCCAACATCTTGGCTCTCCATGTTTTGGGACCCCCATGTGGCTCCAGGTTTTCCCAGTCAATATCCCTGTGGTTGAAATCCCCCATAACCAGCAACTTTGCTCTGCTGGAGTGAGCTCTTCTTGCCACCTCAGCAAGTGTGTCCACCATTGCTCTGTTGCTCTCTTCATATTCCTCTCTTGGCCTCCTGCAGTTCTGTGGTGGATTATACATCACTGCAATGACCACCTTGTGCTCCCCAGACTGAAGTGTACCTACTATGTAGTCCCTTTCTCCTGTCTCGTCTATGCCTCCCATTTTCTCGAATTTCACGAGCAGAGCAACCCCTCCTCCCCCTGTGCCCCTTCTATCTTTCCTCATGATCTGGTATCCTGGTGGGAAGATTGCATCTGTTATTGTCTCCCTGAGTTTTGTTTCTGTAACTGCTATGATGTCTGGGGACTTCTCATTGAATCTTTCTTGCTATTCCTCATATTTATTCGTTAATCCATCCGCATTTGTGTACCAAACCTTCAACTTCTGTTCTAATACTGTAACTGTGGTCCTGGGGGAATACTGGGGTTGGGAGAGCAGGAGCCCTGGTGGGGGCCTGTGGGGGGTTGCAGTGGAGGTGGAGGAAGAGTTCCATAGGGGGTTGCTGTAGGGGTAGTGTTCGTGGTGCGGGGGGTGGGAACAGAGGGATCGGTGTGTGATGGTTGGTTTGGATTGTTCAGTTGCCTTGGGGGTTTCGTGGCTGGAGTCCTTCTGCAGGTGTTTCTGGTGTGTGTGTGTGTGTGTGTGTGTGTGTGTGTGTGTGTGTGTGAGGAGGTATAACGTGTGTAGGTATAACGCGTGTGTGTTTGAGAAGGTATAACGTGTTTTGATTATGTATAGCGTGTGTTTGAGGGATAACGTGTGTGTGACGAGGGATAACGCGGTATGAGGAGGGATAACGTATGTGTGAGAAGGGATAACGTGTGTGTGTGAAGAGGTATAACGTATGTGTGAGAAGGGATAACGTGTGTGTGAAGAGGTATAACGTGTGTGTGTGTGTGTGTGTGAGGAGGTTTAACGTGTGTAGGTATAACGAGTGTGTGTGCGTGAGGAGGTTTAACGTGTTTTGATTAGATATAGCGTGTGTTTGAGGAGGTATAACGTGTGTTTGAGGAGGGATATCATGTGTTTGTGGAGGGATAACGAGCGTGTGAGGAGGGATAACGTGTGTGTGGTTAGGTATAACGCGTGTGTCAGGAGGTATAGTGTGTCAGTGCTTAGGTATAACTGAGTTACTTCCTGATGTAGGCTGAATTGTATACAAGGACCTGGTATACATGGACCTGGAACACATGGACCTGGAATGCATGGACCTGGAATACATGGACCTGGATTATATGGACCTGGAATACATGGACCTGGTATACATGAACCTGAAACACATGGACCTGGAATACATGGGCCTGATATACTATACATGGATCTGGTATACATGGATCTGGAATACACGGACCTGGAATACATGAAACTAAAATACATGAACCTGTTGTACATGAACGTGGTATACATGGACCTGGAAAACATGGTCGTGGTATACATGGACCTGGAATACATGGACCTGAAATACGTGATCCTGGTATACATGATCCTGGAATACATGGATCCGGAATACATTGACCTGGGATACATGGACCTGCTATAAATGGGCGTGGTATACATGGGCTTGAAATACATGGACTTGGAATACATGGACCTGTTATACATTGGCGTGGTATACATGGACCTGGAATACATGGACCTGTTATACATGGACCTGGAATACATAGGCGTGGTATACATGGATCTGGAATACATGGACCTGGAATACATGGACCTGCCATACACGGGCGAGGTATACATGGACTTGGAATACATGGACCTGGTATACATGGACCTAGAATACATGGGTATGGAATACATGGACCTGGAATACATGGACCTGGAATACATGGACCTAGTATACATGGACCTGGAATACATGGATCTGGAATACAAGGACCTGGAATACAAGGATCTGGAATACTTGGACCTGGTATACATGGATCTGGTATACATGGACCTAGTATACATGGACCTGGAATGCATGGACCTGGTATACATGGATCTGGAATACACTGACCTGGAATACAAGGACCTGGAATACAAGGACCTGGAATACAAGGACCTGGAACACATGGATCTGGAATACATGGTCCTGGAATACACGGACCTGGTGCACATGGACCCGGTATACATGAATCTGGAATGCATGGACCTGGAATACAGGTCCACTGCACATGCTGCCCAGAATAGATAGGAAGAAAAAATAGGCGGGGTTCAGTAAGAGCAAACTGGGGGGATCCTAAAATGACAGGAACAAATATATATATATATATATATATATATATATATATATATATATATATATATATATATATATATATATATATATATATATATATATATATATATATATATATATATATATATATATATATATATATATATATATATATATATATATATATATATATATATATATATATATATATATATATATATATATATATATATATATATATATATATATATATATATATATATATGTATGTATGTATGTATGTATGTAAGTATGTGTGTGTGTGTGTGCATGTGTGTGTGTGTGTGTATGTGTGTGTGTGTGTGTGTGTGTGTGTGATTATTTTGGAAGTATCATTTCTGGGTGTAACTGTGGAACCTCAGACTCGGAGAAGAGGTTTTTCCTCGGAGCTAAACATTATCGCCCTCTACTAACCCCCTAGACGCCTAGAGTTATTCCAGCTGAACTTAGTCTAACTTACCAGACAAAAAAAAATCAAGCACGTAGAAATGCACGAAGGACAAATAGCCAAATAATTCACTCTCTAATTTGATAACAGTTTACAAAATGAGGGCGACCTGTTCTCATTTCAGTTCCTTTATTTTCAACTGTGATTCCATACATTAGTTTCTCCGTGTTCCCTGGACATTTAAGTCATTTTTTGTTTCTCATCTGTGGTAGTTAAGATTAAAGGTTAAGAGTGAGTCTAACTGCTTCGTGGAGGTCCATGATATCTGACACTTCAAAATGTACAATATAAAGTCTGGTTTCCGAATTGTACAATTTTTTAGAGAGGTTTGATTAGGATCGGTTATGATAGGTCGAGTTTGATTATATAAGACTAAGTGTGGTTAGGTTATGTTAGGTTAGATTTTGTTAGATTTAGTTGCAGAGAGCTCAGTTAGGTTATTAAACTCAACATTGATCATTCAGTGTAACCCGATATAATTTAACCTAACCCAACTCATCCTAACAAAACACAGCCCAACCCAGTTTCACTCACCTTAGCCTAACTTAACCCGATATTCATCAATGCAACCTTACTTAGCCAAAGGTACCTCATCTAACATTAAAATCCCCCCAAAAAACTTTGTGAACAATCCACACAAAATATTGTCAAATCCACTAAACAGTATCAACGTTAAACCATCAAATAATACTATGTAACACGGCTTGTGTTCCTGGCAAGTAAATATTATTTTCCAACTCTTTTTATTGCAAAACAATAGAAAATGCCCATTATTCCTTTTAAACTTTGTTTTTGTGACTTAAAGGTTGAATTTTTGACAAAAAAAGGCTAAATTTCAATATTTTTTACTAGTTTTGGATGTAAAACAAAAACATATAATAAATAAATTTACATAAAATAAAATATACACATACTTTATTTTAAAATTTCTGAAGCATATTTACAAAGTTTAAATGAACAGTTTTTCTAGATTTGCGAGCATGCAACAAATCATTTTCCCGTTATCAGTCCTCAAATGCAGACTCCCATTATGTTTTCATTACAAGATCCCTGATATTTGTGTTCAAAGAGCATTATATCTTATTAGAAGCGTTCGACTCTTCCTCTGAGTATGCTACCATATTCTCCATGAAACTGTTAAGATAAGCATCTTACATATGGACCTTAAGGGACATCCTACAGCCCATCTCACCAGAGATTTTCACTAAGGCCTCAAAGTTTCACATAATTGCCACCCACGTTGTTGCCCAAAAAGCCCTGTGCTATAGAAACAAAACTCTCCCAGAGCTTCCTTTTACTTCTCTGTGACCTTCTTTGAAAATTCTGAACACTCCATGATTTTCCTGAATTGTGGTTCAGTGAAGCTGACACAGAAGACGAGAACAGTACAATAACACAGAAGACCACTAAAGTACAATAACACAGAAGACCACTACAGCACAATAACACGGAAGACAACTACAGTACAATAACACTGAGGACCAGTACAGTACAATAATACAGAAGACCAGTACAGTACAATAACACAAAAGACCAGTACAATACAATGACACAGACGTCCAGTACAGAACAAGAACACAGAAGAACAATAACACAGAAAGAACAAAACACAGAAGAACAATAACACAGAAAGAACAAAACACAAAAGACCAGTGCAATACAATAACACAGATGACCAGAACAGTAAAATAACACAGAAGAACAAGAGTGCAATAACACAGAAAACTAATACAGAACAATAACACACAAGTATAATAACACAGAAGACCAGTACAATACAGTAACACAGATGACCAGTACAGTACAATAACCATGAATATCAGTTCAGTAAAATAAAACAATGACCAGAACAGTAACACAGAAGACTAGAACAGTAAAATAACACTGAACATCAGTACAATACAATAACACAGAGGACCAGTACTGTACAATAACAATGAAGACCAGTACAGAACAATAACACAGAAGCCAATACAGTACACTAACACAGAAGACCAGAACAATACAATAACACAATGACCGGTATAGTACAATAACAAAGAAGACCAGTACAGTACTATAACGCATAAGACCAGTAGAGCACAATAACACAGAAAACCAGAACAGATCAATAACACAGAAGACCAGTACAGTAGAATAACACAGAAAATCAGTAAAGTTCAATAACACAGACCACGAGTACGGAACAATAATACAGAATACCAGTACAGTATAATAACACCGGAAAGTAATACAGTAAAATAACACAGAAGGCTAGTACAATAAATTACACAGAAGACCAGTGTAGTACAATAACACAGAAGACCAGTACAGTACAATAACACAGAAAACCAGTAATGTACAATAACACAGAAGTGCAGTACAGTGCAATAATACAGAAGATCAGTATAGTAAAATAACACAGAAGAGCAGTATAGTAAAATAACACAGAAGACCAGTACAGTTAAATTACAAAGAAGACCAATACAATACAATAACAAAGAAGAATAGTACAGTTAAATAACACAGATTACGGGTACATTACTATAACATAGAAGACCAATACAGTACAATAGCACAGAAGACAAGTACAGACTCAACTTCAGTACAGTACAAGGTGGAGAATGCTGCAAAAAAGAGCCTTGGGACTTGGCAGTATGGAACATCACAGAAGACAGCAGTTATACAGTTAAATTAACTTGAGTTTCTGTAGTTAACAGTACACAGGCATTCCTTGTATCGTGTTCTGAAATACGTGTTTGGAGGTCTCTTGATGTTTCGCCCACCAATTTACACGATACACCATTTATACAGAAACTCAAGACTTATACACAGAAGAAGGCCAGTACAGACACCCAGTACCTGACCTCACAGAGAATCCGTGTGTGACTTGAGAAACAGTGGGTGAAACGTTGTCAATAAAGGATCACATTATACAGTATTTTATACCATTTATTTCCACAATACAATAACACAGAAGGCCAGTACAGACACAGTAACACAGAGAAACAGTACAGTACAATAAAACAGAAGACCAGCACAGTACAAAACGCAAAAGACCAATATACTACATTAACACAGCAGACCAGTACAGCACAATAACGCAGAAGCAGAACAGTGCAATAACACAGAAGACCAGAGCAGTACAAAAACACAGTAGACCGGTACACTACAATAACACAGAAGGCCATTACAATAAATTAGCGCAGAAAACCAGTACAGATAAATTACTCAGAAGACGAATACAGTACAATAACACTGAAGATCAGAGCAGTACAGAAAAAGAGAAGACCAGTTCAGTACAATATCTCAGAATTTCAGTACAGGACAATAACATAATGACCAGTACAGTAAAATAACACAGAAGACCACTACAGTTAAATAACAGAGAAGGCAAATACAGTACAATAACATAGAAGAATAATGCAGTTAAATAACACGGAAGAATAGTGCAGTTAAATAACACAGATGACGAGAACAGTACAATAACACAGAAGACCAGTACAGTACAATAACACAGAAGACATGCACAGTACAATAACACAAAAGAACAGTACAGTACATTTAAAAAAAGACCAATATAATACATTAACACAGATATCTAGTACAGTTAAATAACACAGATAACAAGTACAGTACAATAACACAGAAGAACAGTTCACTACAATAATACGGAAGACCAGTACAGTACAAAAACGCAAAAGATCTGTATACTTCATAAACATGGAAGACCAGTACAGCACAATAACACAAAAGCCAGTTCGGTGCATTAACACAGAAGACCAGTACAGTAAAGTAACACACAAGACCTGAACACTACAAAAACAAAGTAGACCAGTACACTACAATGACACGGAAGACCAGTACAGTACAATAACACAGAAACCAATACTGTACAGTAACACAGAAGACCAGTACAATGCAATAACATAGAAGACCAGTACTGTACAATAACATAAGAACATAAGAACATAAGAAAGGAGGAACACTGCAGCAGGCCTGTTGGCCCATACTAGGCAGGTCCTTTACAATTCATCCCACTAACAAACATTTGACCAACCCAATTTTCAATGCTACCCAAGAAATAAGCTCTGATGTGCAAGTCCCACTCAAATCCAACCCCTCCCACTCATGTACTTATCCAACCTAAATTTGAAACTACTCAAAGTCCTAGCCTCAATAACCCAACTAGGTAGACTGTTCCACTCATCAACTACCCTATTTCCAAACCAATACTTTCCTATGTCCTTTCTAAATCTAAACTTATCTAATTTAAATCCATTACTGCGGGTTCTCTCTTGGAGAGATATCCTCAAGACCTTGTTAATATCCCCTTTATTAATACCTATCTTCCACTTATACACTTCGATCAGGTCTCCCCTCATTCTTCGTCTAACAAGTGAATGTAACTTAAGAGTCTTCAATCTTTCTTCATAAGGAAGATTTCTAATGCTATGTATTAATTTAGTCATCCTACGCTGAATGTTTTCTAACGAATTTATGTCCATTCTGTAATATGGAGACCAGAATTGAGCTGCATAATCTAGGTGAGGCCTTACTAATGATGTATAAAGCTGCAGTATGACCTCTGGACTTCTGTTGCTTACACTTCTTGATATAAATCCCAGTAATCTATTTGCCTTATTACGTACGCTTAGGCATTGCTGTCTTGGTTTAAGGTTGCTGCTTACCATAACCCCCAAGTCCTTTTCGCAATCTGTATGGCTAAGTTCTACATTATTTAACACTGAAGAACAGTACACTACAGTAACACAGAAGACCAGTGGAGTAGAATAACACAGAAAATCAGTACAGTACAATAACACAGATAACGAGTACGGAACAATAACACAGAAGACCAATACTGTAGAATAACACCGATAACTAATACAGTAAACTAACACAGAAGATTAGTACAGTACAATAACACAGAAGACCAGTACAGCACAACAACACAGAAGACCTTTGTAGTACAATATCACAGCAGACCAGTACAGAACAATAGCATAGATGACCGGTACAGTTGAATAACACAGAACATCAATTCTGAACAATAACACAGAAGACCAGTATAGTTCAATAACACAAGACTAGTACTGTACAATAACACAGAAGAGCAGTACAGTGCAAAAACACAGAAGAGCAGTATAGTAAAATAACACAGAAGAGCAGTACAGTGCAATAACACAGAAGAACAGTATAGTAAAATAATACAGAAGACCACCATAGTAAAATAACACAGAAGACCAGTACAGTACAATAACAAAGATGACCAGTACAGTACATGTTGCGGCCTCCTGCCAAACTAGTGGTTAGATTGTTAACCTACCGGACTGCAGTACCACGGGTACGTCATCAAACTTAATGTGGGGACTGTTGAGCCGGCCTTACATCGAGTGTTCACCAGACTGCCTCATGAAGTACACCGTGATACCTATTAGATTTGTGTTGACTTCAGTCAACTGCGGGCCTCCTGGCTGGAGTTTTACTGGTCACTTCGATCCCTGCGGACTTCAGTTACCTGCGGGCCTCGCTTAGTTATCAGTTATCGTGGGCCTCATCACTTGGGCCTCTGGTCGCAGTCTTACTGGCCTCTTCTGCGGACTTCTACCTGCGGGCCTTACTGGCCTCAGTGGACCTTGCTGTCTTACGGCTGATTCTACAGGCGTGCATTGCCAGGCTGGCCTCTGAGGAGAAAGACGCTATGCGAGTGATAGTGAAAGAAGGGAATGTTATAGCGCGGAGAGATGGTGTGCCGTGTGACACGGACAAGAAGGAGCGTTATAACACAGAGACAAGGGTGTCATGTGGACACGGTAGAGAAGTTGTGTGGATTTACACGAAGAAAAGGGTGTCATGTGGACACATTAGAGAAGGAGTGTTATAATGCAGAGACAAGAGTGTCGTGTGACATGGTAGAGAAGGTGTGTTATAACCCTGAAAGGGGTGTCGTCTGTTCTCTATGAGTGTGTCGGATGACAGGGTGTCTGAAATTATAATTATATATGTATATATATATATATATATATATATATATATATATATATATATATATATATACATACATATGATACATATGATATGTATAGCGGTGTGTCGTTGATAGTGGGGGCAGTGCACTGAGCATAGTGGTGTATAGTAACATGTGCACTGAGCATCGTGGTGTATAGTGACTTGTCCTGGGAGGAGTGAGTGCCCTACTCCGCCTCAGCACACATCTTCCACCGCCCACCACAAGGACTGGACACCCCTCTCCACCCCCCCCACCACCATGAACCACATGCGGAATGTGCCATGCGCCATTTTCCCTTCAGCTTGGGCTTATCACATAGTGTGAGGTATGGCAGACGATGAAGCCAGCCAGCCACAAAGCCAGGGAAACAATGCACCCAACAATGAAAGAAGAGGCACATGTCAGGTGTGTGGAGAGTTTCGAGCACGCAACAGGGACGGCCGTATTCGTGCACACAATAGGTGTGCGGGATCACATATGCCCCCAGCAGAGAGCAGCCCACAGCCTCCACAGGCAGATGACAATTCCAATGGCAACCTCGTCACTTGCGATAACCTTCTGTTGGCATTCAAATCCACTGCTAGCAGTACACTATCCCACATCCCTAAAGCAGCTCGCCCATATGCAGCAGGGAAATTCACAGACCTTCTTAAGCGGGTGAATGGAGGTTCCACCAACTTAGAAGCCCGAGGCACCATCCAAGCATGGCGCAACCTTCTCTTGTTCGGCAATGTCTGTCTTGCAGTTCCTGAAAGACGAGGCAAACTGCTAACCACGTCAGTTATCAAGGCAGTGTGCAACTACCCAAGAACGGATAACTGTGTCCCTCTGCCCCATCATCGCAGGAATCAAAGAGGCAGACCCAAGAAAAGTCCTACTGAGAACGAGAAAATTTGCGCACAGGTTAGCAAAAAAATTGAGGAAGGTAACACAGTGGGAGCAATAAGAATAATTACAAGTGACGACACTGTAGCCCCCAAGGATGAGACCACGGCCCAAGCACTAAGAGACAAGCACCCAACCAGGGACACCACAACCATCAACGACAACCCTGAGGAAGACCCTATCACTGAACAATTAATTTTGCCAGAATCGGAAGTCTATAAGGCGATCGTGTCATTTCCAGCAGGATCTGCAGGAGGTTACACTGGAATTCGAACTCAGCACCTCAAAGAGATGGTAAATCCAGTACTCGGTGAATCTGCATCAATTCTTCTCACCGAGTTAACAACTTTCGTCAACAATTGCCTGGCTGGGCGAATCCCAGAAGAAATTAAACCTTTCTTTTTTGGAGCCTCACTATGTGCTTTGAAGAAGAGGGATGGGGGAATCAGACCCATTGCAGTTGGAAACACTCTTCGCCGTCTCGTTGCCAAAGCAGCAGTGAGAAACGTTCGCCTAGAAGCTGCCACTTTACTCCAGCCACACCAACTGGGCTTTGGGGTCTCTCAAGGCAGTGAAGCTGCAGCTCATGCGGCAAGGGCCTACATCAGGGACCTACCAGAAGACAAGGCCATAGTCAAACTTGATTTTAGAAATGCTTTTAATATGGTGAGGAGAGATGCTGTTTTGCCAGCTGTTCGGGTTCGGTTCCCCAGTCTCTTTCCCTTCATTTCAGCCGGCTACAGCAAACCCTCAATTCTTTTGTTTGGAGAACATGAAATTCAATCATCAGAGGGTGTTCAGCAGGGTGACCCACTTGCTCCACTTCTCTTCTGCTTGGCAGTAAGAGAACTAACTTCCAGCCTACGCAGTGAGCTCAATATATGGTACCTGGATGACGGCACTCTGGCAGGTACTGAAGAGTCCCTCGTGGGGGACCTACAACTGGTGAAAACACAGGGAGAAGGCTTGGGACTCATCCTCAATCCCTCTAAGTGTGAAATCATCACAGCGAACCAGGAAATAATCAATGCTGTGCGAAGAATCCTCCCGGAAATCTCAACTACAACTCCGTCCAACAGTACCCTCTTGGGGGCACCGCTGGGTCACCAGGCCATCGATACTGTCCTCAGGGACAAATTGAATGACCTTATGAGAATGGAGGAGAGAATAAGCGATCTTGATGCCCATGATGCTCTGTATCTCCTCACAAGGTGTCTTACTATGCCAAGACTCACTTACTTCTTGAGGTGTGCACCCTCTTTTGACAACCCAACACTCGATGAATATGACGCACACCTGAGATCAACTTTTAAGAAGGCACTGAACCTGTCACTAGAGGATGAGCAATGGGATCAGGCAACCCTCCCAGTGCGACTGGGAGGTATAGGGGTGCGTAAAGCAACGCATGTTGCTTTACCTGCTTTTCTGTCTTCGTGTTTGGCTTCCAGTGCATTAGTCAAGAAGATAGTGCCCGAACGCTTGAGAGACTTGGTAGGAGCTCAAGACCCCAGGTTTACTGAAGCAGCAATTCGGTGGGACACCCTTACAGACTCCTCCAGTAGACCAGCTCCTCCCAAACAGCACAAACAGTCCCACTGGGACAAACCGATCATGGAAAAAATCGCCAACACAATGCTCTCCAATGCTTCAGGAAAGAACAAAGCTCGTCTCCTGGCAGTGAAGGCACCACACTCAGGAGATTTCCTGTTAGCTGTTCCCAATTCCTCCCTGGGCACCCGTCTCGACCCACAGGCCATTCGGATTGGTGTTGCTCTTCGCCTAGCCGCCCCCATCCTCACCGAACATAGGTGTATTTGCGGCAGGGCGACAGCTGATCAATTCGGACTCCATGGTCTCGTGTGTCACACAGCAGAAGGGAAGTATGCCAGACATGAGGAGATCAATGACATAATAAAGAGAAGCCTCGCCACAGCCCGTTGCCCAGCTCAACGGGAACCCCAAGTACAGAGGTCTGATGGAAGTCAAAAGCGTCCTGATGGAGCCACTATGCTACCCTGGAAGGATGGAAAGCAGATCGCCTGGGACTACACCTGTGCTGCCACATTGGCAGACACCTACTTGCCATACTCTGTAGTGGAAGGGGGTGGAGCTGCCAGCCACAGGGAGACCCAGAAGATCCGAAAATATGAAGACCTTCCCCCTTGCTATAACTTCATTCCAATAGGGTCGGAGACCCTTGGAGCATGGGGCAAGTGTGCTCTAAAGTTCCTCAAAGAGCTGGGTGAAAAGCTCATCGTAGAAACCAAGGACCACAGGGCGACCAGCTTCCTCTTTCAGAGACTCAGTGTTGCGATCCAGAGAGGAAATGCCTGCAGCATTCTGGGCACGCGGCCCACCGCAGGGGAGCTGGACGAAGTATTCGAGATGTACCTCTGAGTTACCTATGTTGTTTTACTTTGTATCATATTTTTGTGAATATTTCGTCTATATATATATATATATATATATATATATATATATATATATATATATATATATATATATATATATATATATATATATATATATATATATATATATATATATATATATATAAATATATATATATATATATATATACCAAGGATATGTTTTATTTCAAATATTGTTTGTGTTTATTCTGTATCCCGAACTCTTATGTTACTGCACTGATATAAGGCCAATCAGTGTTTTGTAATAGTACAGTAACATAAGACCATTACAGTTCAATAACACAGAAGACCAGTACAGTTAAATAACAAAGAAGAAAAATACAGTACAATAACACAAAAGAATAGTACAGTTAAACAACACAGATGACGAGTACAGTACAATAACACAGAAGACCAATACAGTACAATAACAGACAGACCTTGATTATATTCAGCTTTTTTCTTCAAGGTTAGTGATGGAATGATTTCTGGGAATATTTATATAGCTTCTCCAAAACGTATGTTATCATGTGAGTCAAGTGCGTTCATTGATGACCTAAAATCAGTAGTGATTAAGGAATCAAGAACATTATTATAAAATAACAATAGTACCACTAGAATGACAATTCATTTTGCAACGTAGATGTCTAGTTAATAATTGTTATGATAACTCAACATTGTTGTTATAATTCCCATCTAAGGAAGTGACAACAAGAGCAGATATTACCATTCCAATATATTGTTGCTTAGATTCTTCAGGGAATATAATTTGTAATATCCTACCCACCGTTAAGACAGAAATTTCTTCTTGAAGAGTTGGTTTTGAAGGTAATTTATGAAAGATTTCTGTTGATGAACCTCGTAGGTGGAACTTCACGATATTCGAAATTAAATAAAAATATCTTCCATGGTGGGATGAAATATTCTTATTATTTATGGCTACATAACACATGCAGGTTATTCAGTTTAATGTAATTGAATGTTTTCATAATTAGTTTAGATTTGTGTTTACTTTGGTACATTCATCAAGTTTAATGGTGACATCTCAGTTTATTTATCAAAATTTTAATACCAATTACAGTATTAAGATCACTTATCGTATCACTGATATTGAGAACACGAAACTCCTTCCTTGGTAGTTTTAGACAAGCCAAAACTCATGATCACTTAAGGATCTAATATATGCTATGTACTTCATGTTTGCCTGCTCTTAATTTGGCACCATAGGTGGGGTTGTATCCACCAATATCACAGTATTTGGTTATGGAATGGTGGGGTTAATGAAGGTTACATTAACAACAAGATTGTCCCAGCTCTAATTTTCTCAATTCATTACATGGAATATATGTGTATGTCATATAAGAACATGAGAAAGAAGGAACACTGCAGCAGGCCTACTGGCACATGAGAGGCAGGTCCAATTCTCCAACCGGATTAAACCAATGCCTTGACCTAGTCAGGTCAGGTCACATTCACTTAAGGGAGGAGCACAGCATCCAACCTAGTAGCACAAGCTAGTTAGATCCAACTCACACCCACCCACACCCACTCGTGTATTTATCCAATCTATTTTTAAAACTACAAAACGTCTTAGCTTCTATGACGGTACTCGGGAGTTTGTTCCACTTATCCACAGCTCTATTACCAAACCAGTGCTTTCCTATATCCTTCCTGAATCTGAATTTTTCCAATTTAAAACCATTGTTGCGAGTAGTGTCTATGCTAGATGTTTTTAGCACGCTATTTACATCCCCTTTATTAATTCCTGTTTTCCATTTATACACCTCAATAGTATCCTACCTAATTTTACGCCTTTCTAGAGAGTGCAGATTCAGGGCCCTCAGTCTATCCTCATAGGAAAGATTTCTGATGCATGGGATCAACTTTGTCATCCTTCTTTGTACGTTTTCCAGTTCACTTATATCCATTCTGTAATACGTTGACCAGAACTGTGCAGCATAATCTAAAGGAGGCCTAACCAAAGATATATAGAGTTGAACAACCTGAGGACTTCTATTGTTTATACTTCCTGCTATGAAGCCAAAGATTCTGTTAGCTTTATTGCGAACACTTATGCACTGTTATCTTGGTTTCAGATTACTGATAACCAGAACTCCTAAATCCTTTTCGCAATCCGTAATACTAAGATCTACATTATTTAGTTTATATGTGGCATTGTAATTTTCCTGTCCAACATTTAGAACTTTGCATTTGTCTATATTAAACTGCATCTGCCACTTCTCCGACCACTGCAACAGTCTATTCAAATCATCCTGGAGTGCTCTAATGTCCTCATTAGAATGAATTGGACGGCCTTTTTTAGTGTCATCAGCAAATTTGCTTATGTCGCTATTTATTCCCTCATGTGAAGGCTTACTCAGCCATGTCAGCTCCTAAGTAAGGACTTGAAAACGCTGGCTCATCCTTTAAAAGAAATGGTGAGGATTAATAAACAAAATGACCTTAAATTCAAAGCAAGGCAGGAATAAACACAAGTGTACTGCTCTAAATAAGAGTGAAGCTCTTAAGACAAGGAAATAAAAAGATACATAGTACAGGAGTGGAACGCATACTTACAGATTTGATGGAAGCAGCTAGTCAAGTGATTTCTCCACTGTTGGAGATTCACTCTTCACCTCCCACCGGATGAAAAGACGGGGGGAGGGGGATAACGGGAGCTAGACACACCACGTGCCTTAACTAACAGACTGCCAACAAACAACCATCACCATACATTCATAATTTCCATACTCCCCCATACGAAGACTTATAGTCAAGGAATATAAGAAAAAATAGCGAGGAAAAAGTTCTAACACGGGAATTGCGCATAAGGCACCAAATATTCTACTGAATGTCAAGACTTAACCAGTCAGATAAATAACTGGATGAGCCATTGATACACACAATATGAAACTTAAAATCTTGGAGTCTCAATGTCCACCTCAAGAGGCGACTGTTGGTTCCCTTAAAACTAGGTATTGTGGTCCGTCTCTAAAATGAATTCCTTACCCAGTAAATAAAATTTAAGTTTGGAGATACCCCATACAAGGGCCAAACATTCCTTTTCTACGTGGAGTATCTCGCTTCTGCAGGAAGAAGTTTCCGGCTCAGGAAGCATACAGGAAAGGGGGTACTGTCATGATACTGTAATAATACTGCACCTAGGCCAGTACTGGAGGCATCAGTTCTTAAACAAAAATGCTTATTAACGTCTAGAATCTTAAGTGTAGGATCTTTAGAGATGTTCTTAATTTTATTAAACTTTTCTCGATCTACGTCGGAAAGCTCAAGAGGTTCCTTCACAGACTTTTTAAGGTAGTCTGTTAAGATTCCTGTAAGATCTGTAATGTTGGGGATAAACTTTGCATAGAAATTTACAGAACCAAGGATGCTACACATGACCTTCTTGGTTCTGGGAAATTTAAACTCTGTTAAAGCTTTGATTTTACTGGGAAGAGGTTGTAAAGAGTTATTAGAAAGAATCAATCCGAGATATCTAATCTTGTTATACCCAAGGAAGCATTTCTTCGGTTTGGCAGTGAGGTCATGAGAGCGTAACCTAAGTAAGACTGATATTAATGTCTGGATATGCTTATCTCACGTGGATGTCATTACGTAAATGTCAAAATAAACTGAAACATTCGGCATATTACCCAAGATCTTTCTCATCAATCTAACGTATGTACTACCTACAGGCTTTCACCACACCGAAAGAGCATAGTTCTATATTGTATTAGTCCTTGGTGTGTAGGAAAAGCTGTGTACTGCTTAGATGATATGCTTGCGCAATATCAATCTCTGTAAAGAAAGAGGAGTTATAAAATTTGTGCAGATCGCTATCTATTATGGACATAGGTTCAGCATCCCACCGAGCTTTAGCACTAAGTCCTCTGAAGTTAATAGTAAGTCTATATGAATTGTCTTCCTTCTTATCCATGATTACTGATGAGCAATATACAGATAATGAAGGTTCAGTTATATATAATTTTAATAACCTGGAACTGGATATAGTTTCCGTTTGGTAGGGGTGTCTGTGACTAAGTCAGTCCTATGGACTACCGTGGAGGTGACACCTGGAATATCAGTAAAAACATCTGAGAAATTGCCCACACGTTTAAGTAGTTCATGTATCGTACGGTCGTCCAAAGACTCGTTGATATTAATTTATGTCGAAACAGATGGTTCAAGAGTCACCACATCATGTAGTTCCTTGTCATCGTCTACATTAGAGGTGTCAATTACACACACCTTACACTCTTGTCGTATTCTGTTTGTGTGGAAAAGCTAAATCAAAGTTATTCAGACAGTTAACCGAATTTCTTCAGTAATATTTCTTGAGAATGTTGATATGATAAAGCTTGGTTTCCCCTTAACCTCTATGAGGTAATCAACCTTCCCACAAATCTTCAATACCTTATAAGGACCTTTCCATGCTACTAATAATTTATTTGCCTTTATTGCCTTCATCCCCCACTTTAAAACTTCTCTGACTTTTGGCATCAAAATAGGTTTTATATTGGGACATTGATACGTTTAAGTTTCTAGAAACTATGTCAGAGGTCTCCTCAAGTTTGGATCTTAGGTCAAGGAGAAACTGATAGGAAGACTAAACCTCAGCATTTCCCTCCTCATTAGTCCACAAGTCATGAAGGATGGACAATGGCCCTCTGGCCTGTCTTCCATAGATAAGCTCGAAAGGTGAAAACCCTGAAGAGTCACTGGGAATTTCCCTCATGGCAAACAAAGCACAGGGTAGGTAACGATGCCACTCCTTAGGCTTAAGAGAGCAAAGTTTCCTTAAAATGGACTTGAGAACTGAGTGCTGGCGTTCAATCCTCCCATTACAGCTGAGATGATATAGTGTGGTGAAGAGAGGTTTCACTCGCAGAAATTGCTAGAGATGTTGCATTAGATCAGATGTGAATTGTCCCACGGTCCGACAAAATCTCTCTAGGGATACCAGCCCTGGAGACGATGGACAAATGGGCTTCAGCTACCTTTGTAGTAGTTATGGACTTCAAGGGTACGTCTTCGGGGGAAACTCGAAGCATAATCAACTAATGTTAAAATATATCTATGTCCCCCAGATGAAAGTGGTGATAAAGGACCAACGATGTCAATAGCTACTCTCTCAAATGGTTCCGTAAAGACTGGCATTTTGGCCATAGGTACTCGCCGGGTACCTCGGGTGGATACTGTTGTTCTGTGTGATTACACTGTTTCACGTTATATAATTTTTATGAGTTAATGAGTTTTATTTGTTATTAAACTGTTTTATGTGCTACTATGCTGTTTTATGTGCCACTACGCTATTTTATGTGCCATTATGCTGTTTTATGCATTACTGAGCTTATTAGTGTGTCACTACACTGTTTTATGTCTCAATTTACCCGTTTTATGTATTACTATACTGCTTTATTGTTTGTGAGGGAAAAGTTCAATAGATAGGAGTAGCGAGGGAGTATATAGTAACAATAGTTTCATTGCCGGCTACTTGTTAAGGTAGGGTAAGTCCAGCTCCCGCTATTCCCCCCCCCTTTTTCCCCCTCCCCGAAAGTGATAGTTTGATTGCCGGCTGCTTGTTAAGGTAGGGTCAGTCTAGCTCCCTCTATCCCTTCCCCTCCCTCTTTCCCCCCCCCAGAAAGGTGACGTGTGGGGCTCCAGTCAAACAGTAAATCACTCGACTCACAGCTCCCAACACTACTGTAAGTACACGCCTGATCATATTTTAGTGGATTTATTGGTTGAAAGCTTCACTTTTGACCAATAATTAACTTAGTCCTTTCATTCTTTATCTGTTAAATGTTGTAATAATCACCACATCTTTTAGGTATTGTACTTATCATGGAGAGTGATTTCTTAAGCAGTGGGAAATCTGTCTCTCTTTACAGCTTAGAATGACAGAGAGGGTCACCTGCCAACCAACGAGAAGAATAGAAGCAGATGGACTAACGTCCTGAGACGTCCCATGTTTAATCTACTTACCTGTTATGTAACCCAACACAGGACCTAACCCCTCATCATAAAACCTGTTTTCCTGTCATCTGAAGTAATTAGTCACAGCTAAACTCTGTGAAGAACGAGCCGGTGGTGGTCACCAACACCTGCTTATTCCCCCCCCACATCAGCAACGGCTACGATTTCAACAACACGCAATGTCACCAACGCCTGACACCCCATTACCACGATATACCTATATTAGCGTTGAGTTCAAATGTAATTTTTTTTCATTTCATTTTTCATTTTTCTTTCAATTAGGATACCCATTCATGTTTTATTGTTTTACATTTTCCGTTTCTAAATAAAGTGTTTATCATTGTCTGTTATTATTGCTTTTTCTATTCATTAATTTTCCTGAGGAGGAGCCAGCCTTGGTAATACTGACTGCAGTTGTTACAGGGCTGAGTAAGCCTTCACAAGTGGCGACCTTGCCAGGATCAATCTACCATTGGAACTTCAACGCCGCATACCACAGACGGTTACCACCAGCCATGAGTAATCATTCTCTATGGTAGGACTACGGTACAGGTATTTAAAAGATTTGGTGATTGTTATAGTCTCAATTTATTGTAAGTCAAGTGAGGCAGGATATAATATTTAATTCTGCCACCTTTTTGTTCGAGCTTGAAACACTGTGGAGGATTAGACTCTAGGGACCCGAGATTTTCCAGTGACAATCTGTTTCATTGAGCTCTTTATTATATCAAGGGAACTGTCGTAGGACACTCTTGATTTGTTGGTGAGAAGATTGGATGGTCAAGTGACCCCATTCTACTTACTGTTTGCTCGGAGCCGGCATAGAACCCTTCGTTTTAATTAATACATATTGTTTAATTGAAGTAGGGATTGAGCCCTCTGGTTTATTTACACTTTGAGTGGAGCAGGAATTGAACCCTCCGTTTTCTTTAATACCCGTTTCATTTCCCCTGATAGTTTAAGTTATTCTTGCAAGTATGGAGGAATACCAGTTTTGGATGAACACTGGAAGTAAGTTAGGAATAACAGGGAAAAATTTAGAATCTTTCATTAGTGCTAAGATCTAGGAAAGACTTGAAAGAGAGAGAATCGAAAGAGAAATGAAAAAGGAGAGAGAGAGAATTGAGAGAGAAGAAAGACAGTTAGAAAGGGAAAGAGAAGAAGAAAAGGAGAGAGAGAGAATCGAAAGAGAAGAGAAAAAGGAGAGAGAGAGAATTGAGAGAGAAATCCAAGAAAGACAGTTAGAAAGAGAAAGAGAAGACAAAAAGGAGCGTGATAGACTTGATCGTGAAGAAAGAGCTAGAGTACGTGAGGAACAAGTTAAAGTACGTGAGGAACAAGTTAAATTAAGAGAACTTGAGGAAAGAGCAAAGGATAGAGAACGTGAGGAAAAAGCTAGAGAGCATGAGTTAATAGAGAGAGAAAAGGATCGTGAGCTCGAAAAATCTCGCCTTGAATTAGAGAATAAAAAGTTAACTTTTACACAACAACAATTAGAGGAAGGAGTAATTGAACATCATGCAGCTAGTGCACATATTCCAACACTTATTTACCTCCCTTCACAGAGGGGGACGACATAACTTCATACATTATCAGGTTCGAAAATACCGCTACCCTCTGTGAATGGCCTGCTGACACCTGGACTACCAGGTTAGGAATGTTATTTTCTGGTACAGCCTTGAATATCTATGCAACTTTGTCGCAGGATATCATATGTAATTATAACCTTCTGAAGAAGGCAATCCTTAAAGCATATCAAAAAAGCCACTAATTCTTACAGGAAAGATTTCAGGTATGCCATCTTACAGCCGGGCAACACTCTTCCGTTTGTTCGACTTTTGGATAGAGAGTTCAGGAATTGATCACAGTTATGAATCTCTTAGAGACTTCATGGTTGCTGACCAATTCCTGACAGCTCTTCCCCACCAGATAAGAACATTCATTAGAGAACGTAACCTGATTAAAGCTGAGGAAGTTGCTGAGGCCGCTGACTTGTATACTGAGGCTCACAATTCCTATAAAGACCAAAAGGAATCGAACCCTAAGGGCAAGGGTTCATCAGACCTTAAGAAATCAAAGCCTCTAGTGTAAAGTAAAGTGACTTCTTTTATTCCTGTTTGTCATTTGTGTGGTGTTAAGGGACACAAGCGTCCAGATTGTCCTTCTAAGAAGGTCCAAAAAGTTGGAAGATGTTTTAAAGACTGTAATGACCAAGCACCCTTCTGTTCAGGAACAGTTAATGGACTTAATGTATTTACCATTTTACGAGACACTGGATGCACATGTATAGTCATTTCTGATAAGCTGTTCCCTAATCTTAAAGAAACTCATTCCTCTGCTATACTTTCAGACTACTTGGGCCGTACAGATACTTTTCCTACCATCCGTTATTACATTAGGTATAAATGGTTCACAGGTTGGTCTGGAGTCGTACTAGCTCCCATCACTTCTTGCTCCGTACTAATAGGTAATGCAAAAGGCGCCATTCTTCCTTCTGAGGTTGACCTTTCATCACCAAAGATGGACATAAGTGTTTCAGATCCTCTTCCTGTAGAGTCAGAGAAGCCCCTCGAAAGTTCAGATGAGACAATGTATCGTGAGATTCATGTGGGATTAAAAACCAGTGATGCTACTCTCGAAAGCGATGTAGTAGGATCACCGGTTCACTTGTTAGATGAAAGTGAAGATATCACCTCCGATGACTAGGGCTCAGACCAAAGCCCAGGCTTCTCCTATTATCCATCCTTTGATTTTCCCTGACTTTAAGCCTTTAGATATATCGAAGGACTCCTTTGTCAATTTAAAACGTAATTGCCATTCTCTTCAGAATTGCCATAATGCCGCTAAACAAAATCAAGTTATCCAAAGGAAAAACTTTTCATATAAATTTTAATATATAAAAGGTATCTTGTACAAGTCAGTATTCAAATTAAATTCAGATGAGATAGACTATTCCATCTTAGTTGTTCCAAGTCAATGCAGAGAGACTGTTTTTAAAATGGCTCATGACCTGCCAGTGGCCGGACATTTCTCGCATCGTAAAACCTTAAATAAAATTAGGGAAACCTATTTTTGGCCAAAAATATCCTCAGATGTCACTACCTATTGTAGATCGTGTAAAGTTTCCCAACTGTCATCTTCCCGAGGTACCAGGCGAGTACCTATGGTCAAAATGCCAGTCTCTACGGTACCCTTTGAAAGAGTAGCTATTGACATCGTTGGTCCTTTATCACCACTTTCATCTGGGGGACATAGATATATATTAACATTAGTTGATTATGTGTACGAATGGTATATAATACCGACTAGGACATAACTTGACTGTCTTCAAGTTATGTCCTAGAATTTGTATTGATAAAGCCACTGGATGGCGAAACGTCTACAATAAAGATACCCAGATGTTGCACATGTGTCTTAATCTCATTAGTTGATTATGCTTCGAGTTTCCCTGAAGCCGTACCCTTAAAGACCATAAATACTACAGAGGTGGCTGAAGCCCTTTTGTCCATCTTCTCCAGAGTGGGCATCCCTAGAGAAATTTTGTCTGACCGTGGGACACAATTCACATCTGACTTAATGCAACATCTCTACCAACTTCTGGGAGTGAAGCCTCTCTTCACCACACCTTATCATCCCAGCTGTAATGGGAGGATTGAGCGCCAGCATTCGATTCTCAGGTCCATTTTAAGGAAACTTTGCTCCCTTAAACCTAAGGAGTGGCATCGTTACCTACCCTGTGCTTTGTTTGCCATGAGGGAAGTTCCCAGTGACTCTTTGGGGTTTTCACCTTTTGAACTTCTCTATGGTAGACAGGCCAGAGGTCCATTGGCCATCCTTCATGACTTATGGACTAATGAGGAGGTAAATGCTGAGGTTCAGTCTTCTTACCAGTTTCTCCTTGACCTTAGATCCAAACTTGAGGAGACCTCTGACATAGTTTCGAAAAACCTAAGCTTGTCAATGGACCAGTACAAAACCTATTTTGATTCCAAAAGTCAGAGGAGAAGTTTTAAAGTAGGGGATGAAGTTCTGGTACTTTTGCCTATCAAGTCAAATAAATTATTAGTAGCATGGAAAGGTCCATATAAAGTATTAAAAATTTGTGGGAAAGTTGACTACCTCATAGATGTTATAATACTGTTTTATGAGTTACTTTATTGTTTTGTGTTACTATACTGTTTTATGTGTTACTATAATACCAGATGACTTGATTTATTTTATTAGTAAGAAATAAACCGCTATCTAAAATCTTTACCAGTAGAGTCCTGCCAGCACTATTTCCAGCAGAAACCTACAAGAGGTCTTCTACCAATAGTCTTCTGATAGCAATCCTTCCAGTAGCAGTCTTCCAATAGCGTCCAGTCTTATACACTTGAATCCTTCCAACAGAATCCTAAGAAAAGAATCTTACTAGTAAGTCATCTATCAGTTATTGACCAAACACGTTACATACAGTGTTATTAACTCCTGTGTGGCAGACAGACTTTATACACATCACAACACAACGATGGTGATGAAAAACCACATAACATCAGAGAGGAGCTTTCTCCTGTGAAACAAACATCTTCATTCAATAGTTCACTTCTACAATTGTGTCGTTTTCATTACTTACCGTCATTGTGCAATATATGTTAACACTGATACATCACGGTACATAGCAGTATGGGAGACATTAACACACAGTCGTACTGGCCAGGTTGTGGCAGCCACCACCAAAATTCTTATTGTGAAGAGATCGAATCATCTAAGTTGACAGTTTTTATTTTCATCACCGAGTTTTTTTTCCATCTGTTGTGGTGAATATTTTTTATGTTATTATAAAAGTGGTGAGATAAGTGTATATGTGAAAATTGGAATTATTTAATAAATTATTCAAAATAAACTAAATGTTTATTAAGATGATTTATAAGAATATCTTCTTTGTTTTAACTTAAAGTCTCTCAAGTTAGTCACTTCTTAACATATTTACATCTTTTTCCAAAATATTTCATCAAAATATTGTAACATTTTCTTAAGAAAATTTATATAGTATTCATTAATGTAAACAATAGTGTGGGAGAGTGCAGATATACTTATGTATACGTGTACACATGTATGTATATGTGTGTTTACAGTAGTGTGTTTGTAGTGATGTGTATGTGTAGATGAAAGTGTCAGCATAACTCAGCTGTCATCCTGGCTGACTCTGCTGTCAGCCTGGCTCACTCAGCTGTCAGCCTGGCTGACTCTGCTGTCATCCTGGCTGACTCTGCTGTCAGCCTGGCTCACTCAGCTGTGATCCTGGCTGACTCTGCTGTCGTCCTCGCTAACTCTGCTGTCATCCTTGCTGACTCTGCTGTCAGCCTGGCTGACTCTGCTGTCAACCTGGCTGACTCTACTGTCAGCCTGACTGACTCTGCTGTCAGCCTAACTCTGTCATCCTGGTTGACTCTGCTGTCAGCCTAACTCTGCTATCATCCTGGCTGACTCTGCTGTCAGCCTGGCTGACTCTGCTGTCAACCTGGCTGACTCTACTGTCAGCCTGACTGACTCTGCTGTCAGCCTAACTCTGTCATCCTGGTTGACTCTGCTGTCAGCCTAACTCTGCTATCATCCTGGTTGACTCTGCTGTCAGCCTAACTCTGCTATCATCCTGGCTGACTCTGCTGTCAGCCTGGCTGACTCTGCTGTCAACAGAGTTAGTATAAAAGAAATAATGCAATAAGAAGGTCAAAACTGGTAAATTTACAATGTATGAAGATTGAAGTTTGTGAGGCAGTTGTAATAAAGTACTGGAACACATTGTAGTATAAATACCTACCCAAAACAATACTGTCTTACACCCAATTGTAGCATTCTCATACTGTAAATTACTTTCAACAACTCACGATGTTATATTCCCATAATATAATTTCAATATTATTGAAACTATTGTATTTAGAGTAAAATTACTGTCTACTGTATATAAAAAAACATGTACAACTTAAATAAACTATGATAAATTTCTTTAGTATTAAGTAGTCTGTAAGCCATTAAATTAAGTCTACCCATAATGCCTAGGCATGATAGTGGCTCTTTGCACTGCAACTCATTATTGTAATATAATCTCAATGTAATCTTGCAAAGAAATAAAGTTTGTTTGTTCGTTCATAATGTTCATAAAAGAAGTGGTAAAAAAAGTCGCACTTGGGTGCATTTATAGGTTTGGAAAAGATATATGACAGATGTTAGTAAAGTTACAAATGTATTTCATATTAGGTAATATTTTGGTAGCTATAGTGCTGAATTAATTTATAATATGCAAGAAAGTTTTGCCCAAAAAGCTTGGTCTTAGATAACATACATATACAATAACACGTAAACATTACATTCATTTATACATAATGACGTATTACTCATGACACACAGTCCTCCATTAGTGTCTATATATATCTACATGTTTAACAAAGAATGTCGCTCACAAATACTTTCAAACTGCTAGATAAGTAAACAAAAAACTTGTACTCAGTATAAATTCATAGTGTAACATAAAAGGAATTCCAAACTTTTAATTAGTTAGCCTCTCCTTGGTGGCCGAACTGTGTGACAGCTTGGTCTCGTCTAGCTGGTGTACGGTCGCGGCTGTCTTGATGGGTGTAATTACTGGATGCAGTTTTCTGAGTGTCACCTCCAGTTATTCCACTCACCAAGACAGCCACGACCGTACACCAACTAGACGAGACCAAGCTGCCACCCAGCAAAGTCACTGGGGGTGGCAACCGCTGACTCTGGGGAAGTGGGGAAGGGAGTCCACTCAGGTGACACAAGTGGACTCTTGGAAACACTGATAGGGGGAAGGCACCGCTGACCCTAGGTAAGTGGGGAAGGGAAGACATCCGGGAGCGAACGGATGGATTCCTGGATACATAAACTTGGGGAAGGTTGTTGTTGAGGCTGACCTTGGGTAAGTGGGGAAGGGGAGACATCCGGGAGCGAACGGATGGATTCCTGGATACATGAACCTGGGAAAAGCATGAATACTTGCAGTTGAGGCTGACCTTGGGTAAGTGGGGAAAAGGAAGACATCCAGCGGTAGACGGATGGATTCCTGGATACATGAACCTGGGGAAGGCAAGAATACCGCTGACTTTGGGGAAGTGGGGAAGGGAGTCCACCTGAGGTGACACCAAGTGGACTCCTGGAGACACTGATCCGGGAAAGGCACTGACCTAACTCGCTGACCTTAGGTAAGTGGGGAAGGGAAGACATCCGGGAGCGAACGGATGGATTCCTGGATACATGAACTTGGGGAAGGTTGTTGTTGAGGCTGACCTTGGGGACGTGGGGAAGGGGAGACAACCGGGAGCGAACGGATTGATTCTTGGATACATGAACCTGGGGACGGCAAGAATACAGGTTGATGAGGCTGACCTTGGGGAAGTGAGGAAGGGGAAACATCCGGCGGGGGACGGATGAATTCCTGGATGTATAACCCTAGGGAAGGCTGAGGCTGGAAGGCAGAAAGGCAGAGAGGCGAGGCTGACCTAAGGGAAGTGAGGAAGGGGAGACATTCGGAGGCCCACGGATGGATTCCTGGACACATGAACCTGGGGAAGGCGAAGGGGAGGGGGTGTACCTTAAAGACGAACCACTGGCCTCCACGTGGCAAGGTCTGGTAACTCAGAGATAACTCTGTGGCTGACATTGGTCGCAAGTAATAATTTTATTATTTCTATTACTACTTATAATTCATAATTAGCTAATTTGGATTCTAAAGCGTCAACCATGGTGCTGTTATTCCCACTCAAGCCACTCTTATATGAGTCACGGTAGTGTTCTTATTTGTGTTCATTCACTGGAGTTAACTCAACAGAAATAACACTGAAACAACAAGAATTGGCAATAATATATGTTGGGGAGTCGTAGAGCGAGGTGAAGATGGCAGGTCTCCTGGGTACAGGAGAAGAAAAGACATCGGACTGGGACAATACCGGTGTTTATATAAGCATGTGGGTGTGTAGCTGGAGGGGGACCCATCAGTTAGTTGTCTTCAATTCAAAACGTTTCACCTACACTGCAGAAGCAGTGAATATTACTGTACTGTGCTTCTGTGTTACTGTACTGATCTTCTTTGTTGCTGTACTGCACTGTTTTTCTTTATTACTTTGTTCTGTTCTGTATTACTGTACTGTACTGTTCTTCTGTATTACTATACTGTACTGTTCTTCTGTATTACTGTACTGTACTCTACTGTTCTGTTTTAATTTATTGATCTGAGTTACTGTGCTGGTCTTCTCTGTTACTGTACTGTACCTGTTCTTCTGTGTTGTACTAGTATTCTGTGTTGTTTTACTGGTCTTCTCTGTTACCATTGTCAGGGGAACGCCTTTTTCCTGAACAAGAGAATGGAAAAATAACTAATGAATAACTTGATGGATAATAATTATGATAATTTTCTAAGAATTTTAATTAAAAATAAATAAAATAAAAATTGGCCACTGTGGTTCCAGTAGGATGTTGACACAGGAGTATATTATGCCCAGGATGGTCTTCTAATGATGTTTTAGAAGAAATGGTGTTGGTTATCCTGGATGGCGATGTTCGTTGTTGTTCTGAAAATCCTGCCACTACTTGTCTGTAGCACCACAATTCAGATTTCAGAGGTGAGAAGTCGTAATGTCCCACTACGTCCTGTAGACAGAGATCTTGCTCCTATTAACTGGCGTCTACCCTGGTTGACCAGGCCAGCAGCAGAGCTGATAATAAAGAAAATAACACTGGTTATATAAGTGTTAAATAAGTATAACATTGAAGAAAGACAAAGGGTGGTATTCCACTTGATGGTACGCTTGTGAAATGTCTAATTCAGAGAAGAATTTACAGTCATGGAATTTATACAAGTCATGATCGATTACTGGCATGGGATCACCGGCCCTTTTAGTGATAGCATTTAAATAACGAAAAAATTGAGCCAGTCGGTAAGAATTGTCTTGTTTCTTAACCATAACAACTGGTGACCAAAAAGCTGATTTAGAAGGTTCAATGACATTTAACTTTAAGAGTTTGCCAACTTCGGTTTCAAATGTTTTCCGTAAGTGAACGGGGACAGGATAGATTTTCCGTCTTACTGGTTCATGAGTTGACATTCAATCGTGTGTACAATAGTAGTGGTAAGTCCTGGAATCCCTGTGAACACGCCTGAAAAAAGTATTTATTATGGCATTTACTTGAGACTTTTGTTTACTAGATAGTTCACTGTTGATACTGATGTTTGAATTATTCGTTGGAGGATCAAACGTTAAGATATGCAGTTCCTTCGATTCTCTGTGAGACTCGTCATCTATAATACAAACTTTACATTCACAAGAATCATTACTGTTAACTAAGCTGTAAGACATAGTATCTTCATCAAAGGAGTTTAAACAAAGATTAACTTCTCTACGGTTGTATAGTTTCAAAATATTGACATGATACATTCTTTTCTTACCCTGATGATCCAAGAGATAATCTACCTTATTGCAGATCTTTACTACTTTATCCGGTCCGCACCAGGAAATTAACAATTTGTTGGATTTGTCTGGTTAAAGAACTAAAACTTCATCGTCAGTATTATATTTACGATTGGAGCTCTTATGGAGCTCGTATATTTCCATTGATATATTAAGTTTTTGGACAACGACCAAATCAGCGGCTTCTTCTAATCTTTCTCTCAGATCTATAAGAAACTGATATGGGCTTTGAACTTCAGGTTTAATATCTTTGGACCACAATTCATTCAAGATAAATAGAGGTCCACGAGCTTATCTCCCATTAAGCAATTCGAAAGGGAATTCTATGGGAATCTCTTGGAATCTCAAGCATTGCAAAGAGAGCACATGGTAAATATCTATGTCAGTCATTTAGTTTAAGAAAGCAAATTTTCTTTAATATTGACTTTAGAATGGCATGTTGTTCCACTATTCCGTTACAATATGGATGGTAAGGTGTAGTGAAGCGAGGCTGAACACCCACAAGTTGATAAACTTGATCTAACTCAGAAGTTAATTGTGTCCTTTGATCAGACACAATTTCCCTGGGTATACTTACCAGTGAAAAAATAAATAGTAATGCTTCTGCAACTTTTAAAGACGTAATGGACGCATATTCAATCATAGTCAAGATATATTTATGACCTGATAAACGAGGAGTGACAGAACCAACTATATTCACTGCAACTCTCGCAAATGGGACTGAGAAAATCGGCATTATTACCATTGGAACTCTCTTAGTTCTTCCCTTTTGTGAGGAAATTTGATATAAGTGGTTCTACCTACAATACTTACAGATGTCCGACGACATTCCAGGCCAGAAGTACATGTCCCTAATCTTCTCATAGGTCTTTGTATGTGAAAAATGCCCGGAGACTGGCAGGTCTTGAGAAATCTTCAAAATATTCTCATGTCAATTCCTCGTCATTTCGACTGTCGGCTGACACTATATTTTTAAACAGAAGATTATCTTTATATACAAATTTATAAGAAAATTTCTTTATTTGAATCACGTCTGTTAACGCTAACTTACGGGTTTCCTCTAAGGAAGAACAGCTCTAAATCCGTCAGAAAGCTCAATAGATTTTCCTTTGAAAAAGCTAGAGAATGGATAGTTTTTACCTTAGACTGAGCTCTACTCAGGACGTTAGTCGTGTCCTGTTGTTGAACAGATTCAGTCACTCGTTAGTTTTTGTGCACTCTGGTTTTGAAGCTGACTTTCCAAAGGTATTCCAGGAGCTTCTTGACTCTCAGCACTTTGATTTAAGTTATCTAACTGAATCACTTGTGGAGATATATGGGAAGAAAGAGAAATATTAGGAAGATTAGGTTCGAAATCTCTCTTAGAAGCTTTTGAAAATCCATAACAGTTTTCTTCAGATGGGAAAGTAGCCATTTCTATGTTCCCAACCAAAACAGAACATGACGTTTTTGGGGCAACTACTGCATCTACCCTACCTGAGAACAACTACTGCATCTACCCTACCTGAGAACAACTACTGCATCTACCCACCCTGAGAACCACTACTGCATCTACCCACCCTGAGAACAACTACTGCATCTACCCACCCTGAGAACAACTACTGCATCTACCCACCCTGAGAACCACTACTGCATCTACCCATCCTGATAACAACTACTGCATCTACCCTCCCTGAGAACCACTACTGCATCTACCCACCCTGAGAACCACTACTGCATCTACCCACCCTGAGAACAACTACTGCATCTACCAACCCTGAGAACAACTACTGCATCTACCCACCCTGAGAACAACTATTGCATCTACCCACCCTGAGGACAACTACTGCATCTACCCACCCTGAGAACAACTTCTGCATCTACCCACCCTGAGAACCACTACTGCATCTACCCACCCTGAGAACATCTACTGCATCTACCCATCCTGATAACAACTACTGCATCTACCCTCTCTGAGAACCACAACTGCATCTACCCACCCTGAGAATCACTACTGCATCTACCCACCCTGAGAACAACTACTGCATCTACCCACCCTGAGAACAACTACTGCATCTACCCATCCTGATAACAACTACTGCATCTACCCACCCTGAGAACATCTACTGCATCTACCCATCCTGATAACAACTTCTGCATCTACCCTCCCTGAGAACCACTACTGCATCTACCCACCCAGAGAACCACTACTGCATCTACCCACCCTGAGAACAACTACTGCATCTACCCACCCTGAGAACAACTATTGCATCTACCCACCCTGAGAACCACAGCTGCATCTACCCACCCTGAGAACAACTACTGCATCTACCCACCCTGAGAACCACAGCTGCATCTACCCACCCTGAGAACAACTACTGCATCTACCCACCCTGAGAACCACTACTGCATCTACCCACCCTGAGAACAACTACTGCATCTACCCACCCTGAGAACAACTATTGCATCTACCCACCCTGAGAACCACAGCTGCATCTACCCACCCTGAGAACAACTACTGCATCTACCCACCCTGAGAACCACAGCTGCATCTACCCACCCTGAGAACAACTACTGCATCTACCCACCCTGAGAACCACTACTGCATCTACCCACCCTGAGAACAACTACTGCATCTACCCACCCTGAGAACAACTACTGCATCTACCAACCCTGAGAACAACTACTGCATCTACCCACCCTGAGAACAACTACTGCATCTACCCACCCTGAGAACAACTACTGCATCTACCCACCCTGAGAACAACTACTGCATCTACCCATCCTGATAACAACTACTGCATCTACCCTCCCTGAGAACATCTACTGCATCTACCCATCCTGATAACAACTACTGCATCTACCCACCCTGAGAACAACTACTGCATCTACCCATCCTGATAACAACTACTGCATCTACCCTCCCTGAGAACATCTACTGCATCTACCCATCCTGATAACAACTACTGCATCTACCCACCCTGAGAACATCTACTGCATCTACCCATCCTGATAACAACTACTGCATCTACCCTCCCTGAGAACATCTACTGCATCTACCCATCCTGATAACAACTACTGCATCTACCCACCCTGAGAACAACTACTGCATCTACCCACCCTGAGAACCACTACTGCATCTACCCTCCCTGAGAACCACTACTGCATCTACCCACCCTGAGAACAACTACTGCATCTACCCACCCTGAGAACCACTTGCACCTTATGCAACATCTGAGTGTTGGAAAATAATCACTTCCTAAGCAGTCAATTAATTTATACTGTGAAGGATCTAAGCAAGGGAAAAGCTTACTAGAGATAAAAATACAGGAACATTCACTATCTCTAAGAATTATCGAAACATTCACGCTGGTAACCGTACCTTTACTAAAAGCTGCGTTTTTATTAGCTTCGGTGGAACACTTCCCGATATTCTCACCCTACCTTTTGGGACATTCTTGACGTCTATGTTCAAATTCAATACAGCTGAAACATTTCATCGTGAAGGCCGTGGAATTCTTAGGGACAAAAGTTTTGGGCTCCTCAGTTTGCTTAGGCACAACAAATTTATATCTGCTACGCTCCTTGGGGTAGTTACTATGCGCACGTGCATATATATCTGGGGCTTGTGCCATTTCCGAAGCTGTGTGGACATTTCGTTCTTATATAAATATTCGAAAATTAGAGGTTACAGACGAAAGGAATTGATTCCTTACCATTAAGTCTCGTTATGAGTCGAAGTCGTGGTTGACTTCTGCATTATCAATCCAAGAATCAAACAATCTGAAAAGTGTTGTTAAGTATTGCATGTAATTTTTTATTTGGAGTTATTCTAGCATGGCGAAATTCAGACCTGTAATGATGAGTGGTTTTCTTGAAAGTGTAAAGTAAGGCTTTCTTCAGTACACTATAATTAGTAGTAAAGTAGAATATACACTTAAAGCTGGTCCCGACATTGTAAGTCAAGCCTAGTAGCCCAAGAATCTGATGGCCAGTCACAGAGGGTGGCAGTGTTCTCGAATCTGGTAATATATGCCTAGATGTCATCATGTTCTGTGAAAGGTGGTATCTGAGGCATTCTAATATTCGATTCGTGTGTAGGGTACTAGTTCTCCTTCTTCTATTTTCAACTTAGATAGTTCTATCTTTTTGGCCTCTAACTCCATTCTTAACTGTTCTAATTCCCTCTGCTTAGCTTGTTCTTCAGTTACTTCATTTTGAAGGCTTCCTCTTTCACCTGAACTCTGTGTTCTCTAGCTATCCTTTCCAGTTCTTGTTTCTCTTCGCGAGCTAGTCTTTCTTGTTTTTTTCTTTGCGGGTTAGTCTTTTCTTCGCGAGCTAGTCTTTCCTAGATATCTTAGAAGAAATATAGCTATCAAAGTCCTGTCCAGCAAATCTCAATTCCTTTCCAGCTCTCAACCAGAAATCCAAAGAATCCATGTTGAGGAAGAAATATTAGTACACACTGGTCAAGTTTTGTTTGTATAACACAAACTAATAATTGAAACGGCAGTTTCAAAAGAGAGACACAGTGTCCGCACACTTTATTAACCATCCCACAGAAGAAGATGAACTGAATTCTCCTTGGAAGAACATAATTGTTAGCTCAACAGACTTCACAAATTTAAATACACCAGGTTCACACAGGAAGGATTATTATCGGCGTTTCCCAGGTCCAACAAATGAGTAAACCCCTAAACCGAACCCTAGAACCAACTACAGTAAGTCTAAATAACAACAACAACAACAACAACAAAAGGCACAATACCGTCACTGAAATGATACATAAATAACCCGCACATAGAAGAGAGGAGCTTACGACGACGTTTCGGTCTGACTTGGACTATTTGCAAAATCACACTAACGAAAAGGAGGGAGGGAGGGGTAAGTATATAGGCAGGAGGTGGTAATAGTAATAGTGGAGGTAGAAGGTAGTGGGGGAGGTAGAAAGAAGGAGGAGGAGCCAGTCAAATGCAAAGAAAGAGGAGCACTGCAAATGAGCTAGGTGCTCACAAAGGGTAAGAGCAAGAGCACAGAAGGAAAAAAATAAATAAATAAAAGAAGGAGCAAATACACAAGGCAGAAGAAAGACAACCCAAAGGAGAAAAAAGGAAAGAGGAAAGGGGAAGAGGGAGGAGATGAAAAAATAGGAATCAGGTTAAATCACGGGTGTTCTGAAGTTTGGAGCAAATTACGATGTAGTGGGAAAGGAAGGTATCTACAGAGACGAAGCCAAGACTAAGATTCATAGAAGGAAAGTTGTGTATTAGGGAGAATTCAATCAGACGGCGACTTTTGAAGTTGGAAGTAGTGAAGACAGTTTTAGCAGAAGACCAGTCGATAGGATGGCTGTGATCTCTGACGTGACAGAAAAAAGTATTATTAGTGTCGGCAAGCCTAAAACTACTTTTGTGTTCCCTGAGTCTGTCAGAAAGAGATCGGCCAGTTTCTCCAAAGTATCGAAGGGTACAGGAGGAACAAGAAATAGAGTAGACACCAGAAGCATCTGTAGAGGGAGGAGAGGTATGAACGAGATTAGTGCGAAGAGTGTTAGTCTGGCGGAAAGTAAGTTTCATGTCTAACTTACACTCTCCGCACTAATCTCGTTCATACCTCTCCTCCCTTTACAGATGCTCCTGGTGTCTACTCTATTTCTTGTTCCTCCTGTCCTCTTCAATACTTTGGAGAAACTGGTCGATCTCTTTCTGACAAGTACGAGGGAACATTCAGTCTGGTGAATGTCATCACTTACAATTGCGAAGGAACGTTCAGTCTGGTGAATGGCATCACTTACAAGTACGAGGGAACTTTCAGTCTGGTGAATGTCATCAGTTACAACTGCGAGGGAACATTTAGTCCGGTGAAGGTCATCACTTACAAGTACGAGGAAACATTCAGTCTGGTGAATGGCATCACTTACAAGTACGAGGGAACATTCAGTGTAGTGAATGTCATCACTAACAAGTACGAGGGAACATTCAGTCTGGTGAAGGTCATCACTTACAAGTACGAGGGAACATTCAGTCTGGTGAAAGTCATCACTTACAAGTATGAGGGGAACATTCAATCTGGTGAATGTCATCACTTACAAATACGAGGGAACATTCAGTCTGGTGAATGTCATCACTTACAAGTGTGAGGGAACATTCAGTCTGAATGTCATCACTTACAAGTACGAGGGAACATTCAGTCTAGTGAATGTCATCACTTACAAATACGAGGGAACATTCAATCTGGTGAATGTCATCACTTACAAGTGTGATGGAACATTCAGTCTGAATGTCATCACTAACAAGTACGAGGGAACATTCAGTCTGGTGAAGGTCATCACTTACAAGTACGAGGGAATATTCTGTCTGGTGAATGTCATCACTTACAAGTACGAGGGAACATTCAGTCTGGTGAATGTCATCACTTACAAGTGCGAGGGAACATTCAGTCTGGTGAACGTCATCACTTACAAGTACGAGGGAACATTCAGTCTGAATGTCATCACTAACAAATGCGAGGGAACATTCAGCCTGGTGAAGGTCATCACTTACAAGTACGAGGGAACATTCAGTCTGGTGAAGGTCATCACTTACAAGTACGAGGAAACATTCAGTCTGGTGAATGTCATCACTTACAAGTGCAAGGAAACATTCAGTCTGGTGAATGTTATCACTTACAAGTACGAGGGAACATTCAGTCTGGTGAAGGTCATCACTTAGAAGTACGAGGGAACATTCAGTCTGGTGAAGGTCATCACTTACAAGTACGAGGAAACATTCAGTCTGGTGAATGTCATCACTTACAAGTACGAGGGAACATTCAGTCTGAATGTCATCACTAACAAGTACGAGGGAACATTCAGTCTGGTGAAGGTCATCACTTACAAGTACGAGGAAACATTCAGTCTGGTGAATGTCATCACTCTCAAGTGCAAGGAAACATTCAGTCTGGTGAATGTCATCACTTACAAGTACGAGGGAACATTCAGTCTGGTGAAGGTCTTCACTTACAAGTACGAGGAAACATTTAATCTGGTGACTGTCATCACTTTCAAGTGCAAGGAAACATTCAGTCTGGTGAATGTCATCGAGAAAAAGATTCACGAAACATTTAGTAATGTCAGGTAAAGGACACGTGCAACTTACGAGTCATTTTACTGTAACAACGTTTCGCTCTCCAGGAGCTTTGTTAAGCTAATACAAGGCGGTGGTAGTGGTGGTGGTAGTGGTGGTAGTGCGGGTGGTAGTAGTGGTGACGGTGGTGGTGGTGGTAGCAGTGGTGACGGTGGTGGTAGTGGTTGTGGTGGTACTGGTGGGATGCTAGTGGTGGTAGTGATGGTGGTGGTGGCGATGGTAGTGGTGGTGGTGGTAGTGGTGGTAGTGGTGGCGATGGTAGTGGTGGCGATGTTGGTAGTGGTGGTGGTAGTGGAGATAATGGTAGTAGTGGTGGCGGTGGTGGTTGTGGTGGTGGTGGTAGTGGTGGTGGTAATGGTGGTGGCGGTGGTGGTAGTGGTGGTGGTAGTGGTGGTGGTAATGGTGGTGGTAATGGTGGTAGTGGTGGCGGTGGTGGTAGTGGTAATGGTGGGAGTTTTGGCGGTGGTGGTAGTGGTGGTGGTTGTAGTGGTGGTGGTAATGGTGGTAGTGGTGGCGGTGGTGGTAGTGGTGGTAGTAATGGTGGTAGTGGTGGTGGTGGTAGTGGTGGTGGTAATGGTGGTAGTGGTGGCGGTTGTGGTAGTGGTAATGGTGGTAGTGGTGGCGGTGGTGGTAATGGTAGTAGTGGTGGCGGTGGTGGTAGTTGTGGTGGTGGTAGTTGTGGTGGTGGTAGTGGTGGTGGTAATGGTGGTGGTGGTGGCGGTGGTGGTAGTTGTAATGGTGGTGGTGGTGGCGGTGGTGGTAGTGGTTGTGGTGGTAGTGGTGGTGGTGGTAGTGCGGGTGGTGGTGGTAGTGGTGGTAGTGCGGGTGGTAGTAGTGGTGACGGGGATGGTGGTGGTGGTAGTACTGGTGACAGTGGTGGTAGCGGTGGTGGTGGTACTGGTGGGATGCTAGTGGTGGTGGTGGTAGTGGTGGCGATGGTAGTGGTGTCGGTGGTGGTGGTGGTGGTGGTGGTAGGGTTTGTGGTTGTGGTGGTGGTGGTAGTGACAGTAGTGGTGGCGATGGTGGTAGTGGTGGTGGTTGTGATGGTAATGGTGGTAGTGGTGGCGGTGGTGGTAGTGGTGGTGGTAATGGTAGTGGTGGTGGTAATGGTAGTGGTGGTAGTAATGGTGGTAGTGGTGGCGGTGGTGGTAGTGGTGGTATTGGTGGTTACAGTAGTGGTGGCTGCGGTAGTAGTTGTAGTAGTAGTGATGGTTTCAGTAGTGATGACTGCGGTTGAATTAGTGATGGTTACAGTAGTGGTGGCTGCGGTAGTAGCTGTAGTAGTGGTGATGGTTTCAGAATTGGTGGCTGCGGTAGTACTAATGATGTTACAGTAGTGGTGGCTGCGGTAGTAGTTGTAGGTGTAATGATTCTTACTGCAGTGGTGGCTGCGGTAGCATTAATGATGGTTACAGTAGTGTTGGCTGGGGTAGTAGCTGTAGTGATAGTGATTGTTACAGCAGTGATTTCTGCGGTTGTAGTAGTAGTAGTAGTGATGGTTACAGTAGTGGTGGCTGCGTTAGTAGCTATAGTAATAGCGATTGTTACAGCAGTGGTGGCTGCGGTAGTAGTTGTAGTAGTGATGGTTACAGTAGTGGTGGCTGCGGTAGTAGTTGTAGTAGTAGTGATGGTTACAGTAGTGGTGGCTGCGGTAGTAGTTGTAGTAGTGGTGATGGTTACAGTAGTGGTGGCTGCGGTAGTAGTTGTAG
>NC_091363.1:19505044-19552544 GCF_038502225.1 Cherax quadricarinatus | reverse complement strand
TTTTTTATATATGCATGAATCATTTGGCATTTTCGGTTTAAGGGGATGACAGTGTGTTCAGGGGCCGTCGATGTAAAGTATAGGCTGAGCTGACAAAGAATAATGATAGCATGTGTGAACGCCTACACGATTTTTCTTCGGAGCAGGAGGATATGATGATAAATGTATGTAATACAAAGCAGAAGAGATTATTTCTCCTGAATATGGAAGAGGATCTTTCAAATGAGTTTCTTCAGGAATTTTTCTAAACGGATATATATATATATATATATATATATATATATATATATATATATATATATATATATATATATATATATATATACATATATATATATATATATATATATATATATATATATATATATATATATATATATATATATATATATATATATATATATATATATATATATATATATATATGTGTGTCGTGCCGAATAGGCAGAACTTGCGATCTTGGCTTAAATAGCAACGCTCATCTTGCCATATAGGACAAGCGAAAATGTGTGTAAGCAATAATTTCGCCAAAATCATTCTGAACCTAACGAAAAAAAAATTATTTCACTGTGTTTGTTTAGTATTAAATTACTGTAAACATATCTAAAATATATTTAGTTGGGCTAGGCTAAAATAAATTGTTCTTGTTATAATAAGGTTAGGTAAGTTTTCTAAGATTCTTTTGGAGCAAAATTAAAATTTCTTACATTAACATTAATGAAAAAAATATATTTTTAAACCTATAAGAGAAAATTTTAGAAAGGACTTAATTTTAAATGAGTTCTTGCTAATTGACCAGTTTTACATATTCGGCACGACATATATATATATATATATATATATATATATATATATATATATATATATATATATATATATATATATATATATATATATATATATATATATATATATATACATATATATATATATATATATATATATATATATATATATATATATATACATATATATATATATATATATATATATATATATATAGATATATATATATATACATACATACATATATATATATATATATATATATATATATATATATATATATATATATATATATATATATATATATATATATACATATATATATATACATATATATATTATTTTTTATATAGGATGGGGTCCACCTCTGGTGTAAACTGTGGGACCCATAGCCTCGGAGAAGTGGATAAAAAGGCTTCAAGGAAAAATATTTGGATTTCTTCCTGAAGCCGTTTGAATATTCCACTTCCCCTACCACCCCATCTTTTCATATTATATATATATATATATATATATATATATATATATATATATATATATATATATATATATATATATATATATATATATATATATATATATATGTACACACACACACACACACACACACACACACACACAGGTGTTGCTTTGTTGTGGGATGCGATGATGAGGTGTGGTCTAGACCCTTTATATGCCTTCCTTTGATGCATTACTTTTATTGTTCCTTGATAATGTGAGTAGTCACGAACGCAATAAAAATTTCATTTTTCTTTCACAGTGGTTGTTTTGCATATTCTGAAATCACCTGTTTACTATATAGATAGACGGATAGATAGACAGTTAGATAGATAGTATGTTGGTAGACGCAAACCACCCAGGGAGATTCTAACGTTCTGAGAAATGCGTGTGAAACGGAAACTATTTGTTTTTTGCAATGGTAGAATTGCTGGTGTCTTTTTTTCTATCTCATAAACACGATAGAAAACAGGTACATTTTTGCTGCTTCTACTTACACTTGTCACACAACATATACATGTATAAGTATACATACCAATCTAAATTTTCTATTTTCTTAATAATTCTTCTTCTTGTTGTAGGAAGCGACTGAAATGCAGGGAGTAATTGACTAGTAACCCCTTCTGTATATATTACTAAAAATAAGAAAAACTTTATAAAGCTGGGATATTTGAATGTACGTGGATGTAGTGCAGATGACAAGAGAGATGACTGCCAGTGTTATGAATGAAAATAAATTGAATGTCCTTCTGTAAGAGTATGAAAGCATACGGAGGTAGGTGAGTTTCAGTGGAAATAAATAAATAGGATTATATTAGGAATATCTGAACTAAGGAAAGTGTAGCAATAATGTTAATGAATCAGTTATCGCAGGAGAAGAGGAAATATAATTGTATAAACTCCAGGATTATGTAGATTAAAATAATGGTCAGATGCGAAAATGGGTTATAAGTGTTTATGCACTTGGAGAAGAGAGGAATGTAGAGGACAGAGATTTTTGGAGTTGTTAAGTGGGTGTTTAGGGAGTTTTGAACCAAGTGAGAAAGTAATTGTTGTAGAGGACTTGAATACAAAAGTAAGAAAAACGATTATAGAGGGCGTAATAGATAAGTTTGGGGTGCCACAGGTGAATCTTTATGGGGGGCCTTTTATTGAACTTGTATAGAAAGAGGTTTGATATAGGGCGTAATGACAGTAGTTTGTTTTTACAACACCATTGAAATTCGCTTTCCAGTCAGCTGGATCAAGGTGGATATTGAGGTCTGTCACGGTCTTGAGACCAGTGAGAACACCAGGGAAGAAAATGTTATCGGCAATTAGAAACTTTGCTGACAACTTCCTCCTTTGAACCTCAAATTGATTTGTCTTTCCCCTCACTCTCAGGGGTCACGGTTTGCATAGCTGCAGGAAGGCCAATGTCGTGGAAGAAACTTGACAGTGCAATGTTTACTACTGAACCTGCATCAAAGAAGAGCCTGATGGGCTCATTACTTACATAGGATTCTACTAATGGTCGTCTAGGGTTTTCATACCGAATATGGAGACACGAGAGTACTTCTATGTCGTCATGAGTCATAGCTGTTAGTGACTCAACGCTTGGTGGCAAGGTTTGACTTCCTGTGATGTTTGGTATGACGTTTGGTATGACCTGTCACCCCCGTTGAAACATTCTTCGTCTGGTCTGTCAGCAAGTACGTCAACACTGAGAGCGTCGAACGCAATGAAGACGACAGAAACGGAATGCATTGACTTATACAAAGTGACTTCCTCTGTGTTTTTTTTTGCAATGGGCGAGAGTTTTTCGCCGATCTGCGGGACTAACTGCTGCTGTTGCACCCATTTTGACTAGAGGATTTGCCATGCTTTGCCTTGTATTGGCTGGTGCTTGAGTGCGCATCCCCAAATCTGTGGCTGGAAGCGGCGGACTCTAAACGCTTGAGGGCATTACACTCCTCTGTGCATGATCAGAATATTCATGGTATATGCAATACAAATCTCTGAAAGGTCACTGAAGCAACTCCGGCTATATGACTTGGAACAAAGTTTTGTACACTCCAAATTATAATGTGAACGTTTACGTCAGCTGAAGTATATGACATCACGCTTTGTTAGGGGAAAAAAGCTCATTAGATAATGAGTGAACATATGAATGAATGGTGATGGTGGTATAAATGGGGGAATGTTTGTTGAGTAAGGGTTGGGAGTTGACCAGAGACCCTCCTAGCAAGTGTTAAGCCACTTGACTTCCTTCTCTCACCAGATCTGTAAGTATGAAGGTTCCACTCTTGTTTCTTGTTATATCCTAGGTGTTGAGCTTTTATGTTTATGTAACCGGACTTGACTCATGTTTATTAACTCATTTTTTCTAAGTCCTCGCCATTTTTTAAGGAGTTCTACTTAGCTTGTGAGTGACTTCTTGTCCAGGTTTTTAGTTATGTTCTTTATTTCTTTTAGCTGTATGGCCCTTGTGGGTTTAGCGCATAGTTATGATTATAATAATCTTTATATCTCTTAGCCTTGTGTTTCGGCTTGGGTCATCCGACGCATGCGAGACAAGGCGGGCAGCTAGCTAGATCTAAGCTAGAGATCTGTAACTCTACCTATTTTCACCATCTATTTTCTAGAGTGGCTTAGCACATTTAAGAGAATTACCGTCAGTTGTCTGTAACCTTGGGCAACATTCATCACAGAATACTCAAAGCCAGTGTTTAAAGTTAAACGTTGTCTACTAACGGTGAAACACCCATACAACTTGGTGTCTGTGCTGTCCATCTCTCCAGTTAGTTGTTGAAGTTCTGACTTTTTATAAGAGTTGTGTCCAACTGCGACTACCTTGTCTTTCACGTGCTTCATTGTCAGCACCGTGAATCCTGTTGACTGCGTGCAAAATTCCACCTGCACACAAGAATACCATCTTTCCTACATCTGTTCATAGGAACACTAGCTTGGTTTCACGTAATTATTTTATGCATTTCATTTTTTATGTTTATCTTCAGCTAGATAAGTTTCATGTTTAAGAGTTTTATATTTAAACAAACTTTTGCATACATTTTTCTACGAGTTATTATTCTTAACTGGTATTATTTTTCTATTTACTTTTCATAAGGAGGAAGGATCCTTTCAAATTCCCTCTGAGACTCTGAAAGGGCGATAATACCGTCACACGTTTTGACTGTAATACATTCAATGCTGAAAGGTGAGAACGTTTTTATGTTACTACTCGTATCTGACCTGTACGAACTTTTAAGAGTGCGAGTGCTTCTGGCAACTGACTCTTTAATGGATGCAGCTTAAGTGGTTACACGCTGCCCTGGGGGTAATATGAATGTCTTTCTAGCGGCTGGCTTGAGTTTATCTATGGCCTGGAATACGCTCATAATCTCTTGTTACTGTCCGACATTTAGCTTTCTAATGGAACGGTGGAAACTGGCGGAAGCATCCCTTAGCATAATACCTGTAGCAAGCATTGGAATGTTGTCCTTAACAAGAACTGAATCGTCAAACGTACCCATTTGGTCTTTTTGATAGACTTTACAATGTCCTTAGAGGACTCCTTAGAGGATTTTTATGTAAAGTAAAAGGACACAAGTGCAACTAATGTGACATTTATTGTGGCAACGTTTCGCTCTCCAGGAGCTTTATCAAGCCATTACAAACAATACATGGACACAGAGGGTATATAAAGGCTCAGAGTGAGGTGAATACTAGTGAGGTACCATTTCGATGTTCACTAGTGGTAGTTGCACTTGTGTCCTTTTACTTTACATATTGTCGGTAATTCTACCAACTTTATTACAGGATTTTTATCTAGAGTAAATTTCTTTTACCACACTCTTGTGAAAATATTGAAGTATAGGTATTGTCTCCACCATCAAAAATATCTGCGGAACCCCTTCAAATTTTCTCATATTCCCAGGTTACTGATACGCTGGAGACCCAAGAAACGTAATTGATAAATCTTTTAAAATTGCTAGTAATATTTTTTACAATCCAAAAAGGGACAACCAACCTTATTCAACGAAAAATATGTTGGTTCTTCCTTACCACGAAAATTAGGTTGATATGCCTTGTGTTCTTAAGACTTTAAAAATCTTGATGCAGTAAAGAAAACTTTTGATAAAGAATTCCCCCCAAAATGCTGACGGATGTAAAATTTGCGATAAAGTTTATTACGCTCAAACTGGTAAAAGTCTCGAACTAAGATTAAAGCAACATAAATATAGCATTAGAACTGGACAAGATTCCAATGCTCTATTTATTCAGGTGAGAGATTTTATCATCCAATTGATTTTCAAAAAGTTGAGAAAGTTGTATCAAGCAAGTCCATGGTCGACAGGAATGTAATTGAATCAAGCTTCATAAAAAGCAGTTTTGAAAAAATTACGAATATTTTCTTTCGTTTATATAAATTGGATTCATTTATAATTAATAAAACTTGGGAAGAATTTAATGATACACTAAACTGGTAATAAATCTTAATTCTTTGGTAGAGTATTAGGTGGGTTTCACAGTGTCGGGTGTCGCCACGGGTGTGTGAGGTGTTGCTTTGTTGGGGGATGTGATGGTGAAGTGTAGTCGTGACCTTTTATGTGCCTTCCTTTGATATTTTGTTTTTATAGTTCCTTGATAATGCGAGAAGTCATGAAAGCGCTTGGAATTTCACTATTCTTCCACAGGTTTTTTTTGCATTTTCTGATATCACCTGTTTACTGTGATCTTATGTATATATATTTATATATATATATATCTATATATATATATATATATATATATATATATATATATATATATATATATATATGTATAGGGCAAGGAGGAATAACATCTTGTAGGAGTGAGGAAGAGCCAGTTGTGAGTGTGGGGGAAGTTCGTGAGGCAGTAGGTAAAATGAAAGGGGGTAAGGCAGCCGGGATTGATGGGATAAAGATAGAAATGTTAAAAGCAGGTGGGGATATAGTTTTGGAGTGGTTGGTGCAATTGTTTAATAAATGTATGGAAGAGGGTAAGGTACCTAGGGATTGGCAGAGAGCATGCATAGTTCCTTTGTATAAAGGCAAAGGGGATAAAAGAGAGTGCAAAAATTATAGGGGGATAAGTCTGTTGAGTGTACCTGGTAAAGTGTATGGTAGAGTTATAATTGAAAGAATTAAGAGTAAGACGGAGAATAGGATAGCAGATGAACAAGGAGGCTTTAGGAAAGGTAGGGGGTGTGTGGACCAGGTGTTTACAGTGAAACATATAAGTGAACAGAATTTAGATAAGGCTAAAGAGGTCTTTGTGGCATTTATGGATTTGGAAAAGGCGTATGACAGGGTGGATAGGGGGGCAATGTGGCAGATGTTGCAAGTGTATGGTGTAGGAGGTAGGTTACTGAAAGCAGTGAAGAGTTTTTACGAGGATAGTGAGGCTCAAGTTAGAGTATGTAGGAAAGAGGGAAATTTTTTCCCAGTAAAAGTAGGCCTTAGACAAGGATGTGTGATGTCACCGTGGTTGTTTAATATATTTATAGATGGGGTTGTAAGAGAAGTAAATGCGAGGGTCTTGGCAAGAGGCGTGGAGTTAAAAGATAAAGAATCACACACAAAGTGGGAGTTGTCACAGCTGCTCTTTGCTGATGACACTGTGCTCTTGGGAGATTCTGAAGAGAAGTTGCAGAGATTGGTGGATGAATTTGGTAGGGTGTGCAAAAGAAGAAAATTAAAGGTGAATACAGGAAAGAGTAAGGTTATGAGGATAACAAAAAGATTAGGTGATGAAAGATTGAATATCAGATTGGAGGGAGAGAGTATGGAGGAGGTGAACGTATTCAGATATTTGGGAGTGGACGTGTCAGCGGATGGGTCTATGAAAGATGAGGTGAATCATAGAATTGATGAGGGAAAAAGAGTGAGTGGTGCACTTAGGAGTCTGTGGAGACAAAGAACTTTGTCCTTGGAGGCAAAGAGGGGAATGTATGAGAGTATAGTTTTACCAACGCTCTTATATGGGTGTGAAGCGTGGGTGATGAATGTTGCAGCGAGGAGAAGGCTGGAGGCAGTGGAGATGTCATGTCTGAGGGCAATGTGTGGTGTGAATATAATGCAGAGAATTCGTAGTTTGGAAGTTAGGAGGAGGTGCGGGATTACCAAAACTGTTGTCCAGAGGGCTGAGGAAGGGTTGTTGAGGTGGTTCGGACATGTAGAGAGAATGGAGCGAAACAGAATGACTTCAAGAGTGTATCAGTCTGTAGTGGAAGGAAGGCGGGGTAGGGGTCGGCCTAGGAAGGGTTGGAGGGAGGGGGTAAAGGAGGTTTTGTGTGCGAGGGGCTTGGACTTCCAGCAGGCATGCGTGAGCGTGTTTGATAGGAGTGAATGGAGACAAATGGTTTTTAATACTTGACGTGCTGTTGGAGTGTGAGCAAAGTAACATTTATGAAGGGATTCAGGGAAACCGGCAGGCCGGACTTGAGTCCTGGAGATGGGAAGTACAGTGCCTGCACTCTGAAGGAGGGGTGTTAATGTTGCAGTTTAAAAACTGTAGTGTAAAGCACCCTTCTGGCAAGACAGTGATGGAGTGAATGATGGTGAAAGTTTTTCTTTTTCGGGCCACCCTGCCTTGGTGGGAATCGGCCGGTGTGATAATAAAAAAAAAAAAAAAAAAAAAAAAAAAAAAAAAAAATATGTATATATATATATATATATATGTATATATATGTATATATATATATATGTATATATATATATATATATATATATATATATATATATATATACACTGATCCCTGGCTGAAGGAGACTCGAACCTACGAACCTTGGAACAAGGTAAGCAGTGCCTCAGTGCCTTACCATTCTCACCACACTGGACCAATACCTTGGCGTCCAGCTTGCGCTAGACGTTTGATCCAAGGCAGCCAGCTTTCAGGGAGAACGCTTACAGCTTTTCATCTCATCCCCTGCATGCATCAGCCTTACTAAAGATTTTAACAATGCAAGAAATTCGCAAGAGCAGGCGAAATACACACAAACACTGATCTCTGGCTGAAGGAGACTCGAACCTACAAACCTTGGACCAAGGTATGCAGTGCCTTACCATTCTCACCACATTGGACCAATACCTTGGCGTCCAGCTTGCGCTAGACGTTTGATCCAAGGCAGCCAGCTTTCAGGGAGAAGGATTACAGCTTTTCATCATGGGGGAAATTCGTGAAGCAGTGGGTAGAATGAAAGGTGGTAAGGCAGCTTGGACTGATGGGATAAAGATAGAAATGTTAAAACAGGTGGGGATATAGTTTTGGAGTGGTTGGTGCTATTATTTAATAAATGTATGAAAGACGGTAAGGTACCTAAGGATTGGCAGAGAGGATGAATAGTTCCTTTGTATAAAGGCAAAGGGGACAAAAGAGAGTGCTCAAATTATAGGGGAACACGTCTGTTGAGTATACCTGGTAAAAAGAATAGTTCAGTTATTATTGAATGAATTAAGAATAAAACAAAGAGTAGGATAGCAGATGAGCAAGGAAATTTTAGGAAGGGTAGGCTGTGTAGTCCAAGTGTTTACACTGAAACATATAGGGGAACAGTTTTTAGACAAAGGTAAAGAGGTTTTTGATTTGGAAAATGCATATGACAGGGTGGATATGGGGGCAAGGTGGCAGATGTTGCAGGTGTTTCGAATAGGAGGAAGGTTACTGAAAGCAGTGAAAAGTTTTTATGAGGATAGTGAGGCTCAGGTTAGATTATGTAGGAGAGAGGGAGAGTATTTCCCAGTAAAACTAGGCCTTAGACAAGGTTGTGTGATGTCACCGTGGTTGTTCAATATATTTATAGATAGGGTGGTAAGAGAAGTGAATGCACGGATGTTGGGAAGAGGTGTGGGGTTAAAAGATAAAGAATCCAACACACAGTGGGAGTTGTCACAGTTACTCTTTGCTTTTGGGTGATTCGGAAGAGAGGTTGCAGAGGTTGGTGGATGAGTTTGGTAGGGTATGTAAAAGAAGAAAATTGAAAGTGAATATAGGACAGAGTGAGGTGATGAAGATAAAAAATTAGGTGACGAAAGACTGGATATCAGATTGGAGGGAGAGAGTATGGAGGAGGTGAATGTATTCAGATATTTGAGTGGACGGGTCAGCAGATGGATCTATGAAGGGTGAAGTGAATTATAGAATTGATGAGGGGGAAAAGGGTAATTGGTGCACCTAGGAGTCTGTGGGTACGGGTGTGCCTAGGAAAAGTTGGAGGGAAGGGGTAAAGGAGGTTTTGTGTACGAGGGGATTGGACTTCCAGCAAGCATGCGTGAGGGTATTTCATAGGAGTGAATGGAGAAAAATGTTTTTACGCTTTGACGTGCTGTTGGAGTGTGAGCAGAGTAACATGTATGAAAGGATTCAAGGAAAGCAGCTGGCCGGACTTGAGTCCTGGAGAAGGGAAGTACAGTGTCTGCACTCGGAACGAGGGGTGATAATGTTGCAGTTATATAACTGTAGTGTAAGCACGACTCTGGCAAGACAGTGATGGAGTGAATGATGATGAAAGTAAACAGGTGACATCACAATATGCAAAACAACCACTGTGAAGAAATAGTGAAATTTCAATAGCTTTCGTAATTTCCCACATAATTAAGGAACTGCAAAATTAAAAGATCAATAGAAAGGCTTATACGGATGAGATTACATCTTGTTGTCAACTTACAACACCTTACCTTTTTATGATGATATAGGTAGGTAGTAAAGGACCTGTTAAAGTCTTTCACATGAGTAAATAGAGCATTAGACTCTTGTCCACTTTATTTATGTTATCATAATCTTAGTTCAAGACTTTTCCCAATTTGACCGTAATAAATTTTATATAACTTTTTACAAAAAATCTCGTAGACACATCCGTCAGCAGTTTTTGGGAAATATTTAATCAAGGTTTTTTTCTTTGTTGTGTCAAGATTTTTAAATTCATCTTTGATATTAAAATTCTTAACTAGAAAAACTATATCAAGAAAGATATGATGGGAAGGGAGAACAAACATATTTTTAGTTGGATATGGTTGGTTGTTCTTTTTGAATTGTAAAAAGTATTTCCCTCCATTTTAAAAGTTTTGTCAATTAAGTGTTTTGGGTTATTAAAATCATTAGCATCTTCATAAATTTTCAAGATTTTTCATCTATGAACTCTGGGCTGCAAATACGGAAAGCTCTCAAAAACATTGACGAGAATACTGAAAGTTTGACTCAAATAATAACGCACATAACAACACAATGATAGTGCACATAACAACAGTTATTTATTCGTTTTACTGTAAATGTAAAATTTAAAATCATGGTTCCCCTTAATAATTAAACATCGAGAAAAGGCAATGATTTATTTTCTTTAAACTCAACATTAAAATTTAAGGAATGAGCTAGACTATTTAATTTAACAAGGCATTAGACATAAAACATCATCAACATATCAATACCTCATAGCTTAAATGGGAAGGATTTTGTTAAACAATCTAGTTTCAAAACATTCCAGGTAAAAATTACTAAGGGCAGGTGAGGGAAGATTTCCCATTGCCACACCAAACTTCTGAGTGTTAACCTCGTCATCAAACACAAACTTTGCATCAACAATACAAAGTTTAATAAGCTCAGTTATAGTAGATACTGGCAATAGTAAATCTTAATTAAGAAGTTCATCATATAGGAAACTTAATAAATAAACAACTGGAACTTTTGTATATGAAGGAGTAAGATAAGAGATAACCATACTGTAATGAATTAAATTAATCATACTGATTAATTTGCCCACTAATTCTACATTTTTTAACATTAAATTTAGAATTTATTCCAACAATTGAGCTCAACATATTTTCTACCCATTTAGATCATTTATAAAAAACTGAACTTATGGAGCTAATAATAGCTCTTGCTGGATTACCTGGTTTCTGTGATTTTATTAATCCATACATGTACGGTAAAGATAGATTGGTAGTCTTAATTTTTTAACTGATTCATCTTTGCCTCTCAGCAGTCGTTTTATTGTTTTATTAAAATTACTATTAACAGACAATAAGGGATTCTTTCTAAGTTTAGAATAAGTATCTGCATCATTTAAAAGATCATTAATTTTGGATTAGACTTAAGAAACTATGAAGGCAATTGAGAATATTTTGTTTTATCATAGCACTCTAAACCATCCCTTTACTTAAATTAATTTCATCATTCTATAAATCAGAGGATTTTTCTAAATTATAAAAGGCTTTTGCATTTTCCTCACTATTGAGTTTTTGTTTTAAGTTGCGAAACTTTGGCCAAAACCTAGAGCAACGATTATATTTTTATCTAATATATTTCATATGATAAGTTAATTACAAAATTGTCATTAGCTTGCTTTATCCAATCACTGTTTTCAATTAGATTTTCTAATTTTTTTTTGTGTATTTCTGAGTACATTACAAACTCTTCTACTTGTCGGTTTTCAAACCATTTATCACATCTTCTGAGTGTATTAGGGCAATGATCTAACATACTGTGAGAAAATATTGAGAAACAAAAAAATATTCCATTGATTATTTTTTTATTTCTCAAAATTCTGAATACCTACTTCTCTTTATATATATATATATAAATATATATATATATATATATATATATATATATATATATATATATATATATGTATATATATATATATATATGTATATATATATATTAAAACTAAAATATATAGGGAGGTACCACCTCTATAACTGGACTGGGGACCCTCCTTCTCAGAGAGGGCAATAAACGTACCTCAGGGAAAATTCAAGGTTCTCCCCGGAGCTGTTTGGATTTTTTCTTCTCCTACCACCCCGTATATTTTGTATTCTATATGAAATTTTATTAATAGATAGAATACATTTACAGAAAACACAAACATGAATACATTGGTATTAAAGATTATGAATCTCCTCCAAAGTCCGACGCAAGCGAAATATGCAGCGAGTATTTCCCCTCTGGATGGCCACGCTGAGGCTGCCTTTGGGTCCCTGGTGGCGTCGACGAGTCTGAATCCCAATTCTTTAAGGAAACGTGTGGCATTTTTTCCTCATAATCCCAAGGTCTCTGATCCCACTGGGACAAATTAATACTGTTGGTTGATGTCCCTGTACTTGCTGATCTTGTACCTCTCCCTGTGATCAGCAACTCCTCCCTGTCGCCCGACACTGTGATGAATGTAGGTGTTAACCAGCGTCGACACACAGCAATAGTCCCATGTTAAGAGCTTGCCATTCTTCCAAGGATAGATGATGATCCCATCGGGGCGGTTTGCTGAGTTGTGGGTATTGTTGGCTGCTAGTGATCGGGGCTCTCTCTCAGCTGAACATCTAGCTGTAGCAAGGGTTCTTTTTATGATGTCGTTGACTTCATTGGGTCTTGCATGCTAGCCCTTGGTTTTGGAACAGTTAAGACCATGTACACCATATTGGCCTGCTTGTGCTTCGCCTCAAATACACGTATAATCCGTGTGAATTGGGGCAGCAAGGCGCAGTTCCACTGCAATACGGAGAGTCTTAGGGTCGAGGTGTGTTCCCATTGCTGAAATGGGAACTGTATGGAGGAAATCCCAGGAGTGATGTGCACTCACAGCTTGGAAACGGGCAGTCTTCCTGTCTGATGTTACAGCCCTAAGCATGTTGGCAAGCACCTTTCAGCGATGGGGCCATCCCAACTTGACTGTTTGTAGGCCAGTGCTGCACTAGGTTCTGGTGCTGGAGCAGCAAGAGTCTCCCATTCAATGATGGCACTGGTGTAGCTAGGGTCCTGTATTCCTGCTGAGTCGCTGAAGTTGTACGGAAGAATTTGTTTTATTAACTAATTTGATGCTACATAACAGGATGGAAAAGCTGGTAGGGCAATCTGGGAGGATTTGCGTACTCCCAGCCCCCCAAGCCTGACTGGATGTGAGGCTTGCAACCACTGTCCATCTTTGAGGGAAAGATTCAATACACTCTCTAGCATGGTCTTGAGGAAAGAGCCATATTCCTTGAGTTTCGGACTGCTGAAGGCTGGGGAGCGTCTCAAGAAGTAGGTAAATTTTGGGATTGACAGGCACCTGGTGAGTAGGTAGAAGGCATCATGTGTATCGATGTCTTTCATCCTGCCTTCCATCGTCCTAAGGTCTGAGATTTTTTTTCTAGGATCAGATCGATGGCTTTGGGCCCAAGAGGAGCACCAAGGAGAGTGCTATTGTCTAGATCAATGGCTCGTGCTCCTGGTAAAACAGCACTAATATTCTGGATCATCTGTTGACTGGTAGAAACTATTTCACATTTGATGGAATTTTAAGATAGGCCCAGGCTCTCTCGCATTGTCTTTAATTTTTCCGATGTACTCTAGGAGAGAGTCTGTAGTGCCAGCTAGGGTACCATCATCCAAGAACCAGCTATTGAGCTCACTGAAGAGTGCTTCTGTGACTTCCTTGATGACTAGACAGAAGAGAAAGGGGTCGAGAGGGTCCCCCTGTAGCACACCCTCACACGAGTCAATTTCATGGTCCCCAAACAATAGTTTAGAAGTCACACTATAACACGATTCAGTGAAGGGATAGAGGGAAGGGAAGTGTCTAGAAACTGCTTGGAAAGCAGCATCCCTTCTGAGTAAGTTGAAAGCGTTGGCAAAGTCCAATTTGATCAAGGCTTTTTCATCGGACTTGTTGTTGATGTATAATCGTGCTGCTGGACAGCTGCTTCACAGCCTTGTTGAACACCAAAACGGAGCTAAGTTGGTTTCAATATTGTGACAGCCTCTTGACTCATCATTCTTACTGCAGCCTTGGCGAATAGGCGCCGAAGGGTGTTGCCCACTGCAATGGGCCTGATTCCTCCATCCTTCTTCTGGAGGGCACACAATGAGGCACCAAAGAAAAGGGTTCTAATGGCCTCTGGGACACTGCCAGCTAGGCACACATTGGAAAAATTGGTGAGTTCAGACAGCAACCTCTCTGAAACATCACCAAGGGCTGGACTGAGCATTTGCTTTAAATGTTGTGGCCTTAAATCAGAATTACTGCTGCAATTGAATTTTACGCTAAAAGTAAGCTAAATTATGCTATTTTTTGTGAACTAAATTGTCAATGCACATTTTAACTAAAAAACATAGAAGTTTGTCAAGAGATGATTGAAAAAGCTTTAAATCGTCGAAATATGCCAAAAAATATGATTTTTAGATGATTCTTCAGCGTTTATAAATATTTTACATTTTTTGTAAAAATCACACTAAATGTCGATAAAAAATAAAAAATAACTATGAATATTTCACATATTTTTTTTTAATCACTAATAACATTAAAAACTCAGAGAAATGTGCTGAAATGTTCTTTTATTGCATGTTCTGGCGACTTAGAGCATTTTGAATGCTTTTTTGACAAACCTCATTTTTTAGCTAAAATATATAGGTTTTCACACTTTCAAAACAGAATCACTTCTGCAATGGAATTTTATGCTAAGTTTAGGCTATTTTTGATAAGTACTTTATCAATACATATTTTAACTAAAAAATGTTGAATTTTTCTAGAAATGCTTGAAAAAGCCTTTTTTTTCAAGCATTTTTTTTTAAATCCCACGAAAGTCGATAAAAATCAATAGTTATTATAAATATTTCATATATTTAAAAAAAAAAACACTAATAATATTAAAAAACTCAGAGAAATTTGTTGAACTGGTCTTTTGTTGCATATTTCGACGATTTCAAGTATTTTTGAATGCCTTTCTGACAAAACTCATCTTTTAGCTAAAATACATCGATTTTCACACTTTTAAATCAGAAATACTGCTGTAATTGAATTCTATGCTAAAAGTAAGCTAAATTATCCTTTTCTTGTGATTACTTTGTCAATACGTTTTAACCCAAAATATAAAGTTTCTCAAGAAATGCTTGAAAAAGCCTTGAGTCGTCGAAAAATGCCAAAAAAATATGATTTTCGATTATTTTTCAACATTTTTAAACATTGTACATATTTTTAAAAAATCCCTCCTAATGTCGATAAAAATTAATAATAATTTTTTAAAAAATACTAATAACATTAAGAAACTCAGAGAAGTGTGTTGAAATGGTCTTTTATTGTATATATCGACAATTTAGAGCATTTTGAATGCTCTTCTGAAAAACGTTATTTTCTAGCGAAAATATATTGATTTTCACACTTTTAAATCAGAATTACTGCTGAAACTGAATTTTCTGCTAAAAGTAAGCTAAATTATGCTATTTCTATGACGTACCTTGTCAATCGTCGAAATATGCCAAACATGATTTTCGTTGATTTTTCAGCATTTATAAATATTTTACATTTTTTTAAAAAATCCCACTAAATGTCGATAAAAATAAAAAAATAATAATGAATATTTCATATTCTTTTTACAATATTAATAACATTAAAAACTCAGAGAAATGTGCTGAAATGATCTTTTATTGCATTTATCGGGTAGGTCCGAAAATTTTCCTACTTAAACACGTGCACCTTTACGCGTGTCATCCTACATGCGCTGCGCATCTGGATTCCCATTCTTTAATTCTAACCAATCACAAGCCTTCCCTGAGTCGCTTCAGCTACGTGATGATGGCGTTTGCCGCCTTCCCATTGCTTGAGAGATCAAAACATAAACACTCATGGCTTAGTGTCGCCCAGAGTGGGTTTTCTCCATCCAGTGTCACTAATATACTCTTGGATTTTACCTTCTACAATGTCGGTAAGTACTGATTGTTGTGCTTAGTGCGTACATGAATAGTTTAGGCATATTTTGATATATACATAAAGTCCGTGTGAAGCATAATGAGAGTGTAGCATGCAGTTGAAAAAAAATCAACAAAAGAAGTACGAAAATTTTCGTACCTGCCCGAGAAGTGACATAGTACAATTTCAGTAAAATAAATATTTATAAAAAAAATTCTATTGCATATATGAATTCTGTAGTGGTCTGGATCTATACAGAAGGTTTTTATTGTCCTTCCAGATCAATGAGAAATTGTTTTATGGGGAGCCCTCCAGCACAAGTTCGAAATATGTCTGCATTTTGGATGACAGTGACTCAGAACCAGAGGTAGATGACCCAGAATTGCTGGATAGTGGTGATGAATACTTGCCACTGGATGCAGAGGTGTCAAGTGCTGATGAGGAGGAAGAAAGGCCAGCCATAAAACAGAAATTAGTGAAGAAAAAGAAAGGTATTACGATTGCAAGTATTGCAGCCACTCGAAGAAATTGGTCACATCCTTATTCCAGTGTTCTGTATGCAAAGTAAATCTGTGCATAAAGAGTAATAGAAATTGCTTCAGCGACTACTATACCACCAATTAGCAATATAGAATAACTGGTCTTCCTCATGAATCTCAGGAATATGGGACTTGAAAGTTTTATCCCTTTGCAATGTGTCCATGTTGCTATTTGTTTAATTTATGTTTTTGATATTGTCTGTTTGTATAACAAATTTAAAAAATAGTTATTGGGTGTTTTATTAACAATTGCAAGTTTGCAACATTCAGATTTTTACTCCCTTTGTCGGGCAAGTGGGAAAATTTTCGGACTTCAGAGATTAGCAATTGCTTGAAAACTAACCATCAGAAATCCATTTATATAGGCTCATTGACTTTGTATTCAGTTACTCTATCCACCATAGGGAGTTCAGTTCGAATTTCTAATTTTATGGCCACTTGCCCGATAAAGGGTTGTCAATACATATTTTAACTAAAAAATATTGAATTTTTCTAGAAATGCTTGAAAAAGCCTTTTTTTCAAGCATTTTTCTTTTTAAATCCCACGAAAAGTCGATAAAAATCAATAGTTATTTTAAATATTTCATATATTTAAAAAAAAAACACTAATAATATTAAAAAACTCAGAGAAATTTGTTGAACTGGTCTTTTGTTGCATATTTCGACGATTTCAAGTATTTTTAAATGCCTTTCTGACAAAACTCATCTTTTAGCTAAAATACATCGATTTTCACACTTTTAAATCAGAAATACTGCTGTAATTGAATTCTATGCTAAAAGTAAGCTAAATTATCCTTTTCTTGTGATTACTTTGTCAATACGTTTTAACCCAAAATATAAAGTTTCTCAAGAAATGCTTGAAAAAGCCTTGAGTCGTCGAAAAATGCCAAAAAATATGATTTTCGATTATTTTTCAACATTTTTAAACATTTTACATATTTTTAAAAAATCCCTCCTAATGTCGATAAAAATTAACAATAATTAAAAAAAAAATACTAATAACATTAAGAAACTCAGAGAAGTGTGTTGAAATGGTCTTTTATTGTATATATCGACAATTTAGAGCATTTTGAATGCTCTTCTGACAAACGTGATTTTCTAGCGAAAATATATTGATTTTCACACTTTTAAATCAGAATTACTGCTGAAACTGAATTTTCTGCTAAAAGTAAGCTAAATTATGCTATTTCTATGACGTATCTTGTCAATCGTCGAAATATGCCAAACATGATTTTCGTTGATTTTTCAGCATTTATAAATATTTTACATTTTTTAAAAAATCCCACTAAATGTCGATAAAAATAAAAAATAATGAATATTTCATATTTTTTTTACAATATTAATAACATTAAAAACTCAGAGAAATGTGCTGAAATGATCTTTTATTGAACATTAAAATGGTATAAAATACCGACAGGTTGTTAGGTAAGACACATATGCAACAGTTAGGTATCTTTATTACGAAACGTTTCGCCTACACAGTAGGCTTCTTCAGTCGAGTACAGAAAAGTTGATAGAAGCAGAAGAGACTTGAAGACGATGTAATCAGTCCATCACCCTTAAAGTTTTGAGGTGGTCAGTCCCTCAGTCTGGAGAAGAGCATTGTTCCGAAGTCTGAAACAATATGAAGTTGAAGTGACAGATTGGAGCCTTATATAGCGTATATAGCGATTTAGAGCATTTTGAATCCTTTTCTCACAAACCTCATTTTCTAGCTAAAATATATTTATTTTCACACATTTAAATCAGAATTACTGCTGCAATTGAATTTTGTGCTAAAAGTAAACTAAATTATGCTATTTCTGTGAAGAACTTTGTCACTGCATAATTTTAAGAAAAAAAATGAAGTTTTTTAAGAAATACTTGAGAAAGCCTTGAATCTTCGAAATATACAAAAAAAAATATATATGATTTTCGATGATTTTTCAGCATTTATACACATTGTACACATTTTTGAAAAATCCCAATAAATGTCGAAAAAAATCAGCACAGAAGACCAGTACAGTACAATAACACAGAACACCAGTACAGTATAATAAAAAGGAGACAAATACAGTACAATGACAAAGAAGACCAGAACAGTGCAATAACACACAACACCAGCGCTGTAAAATAAAACTGAAGATCGGTACAGTACATTAATACAGAAGACCAGTGAACAATAACACAGAAGACAAGCACAGTACAATGACACGCAAAACCAGTACAGGACTATAACAAACAAGACCAGTACATTGCAATAACACGCAAGACCTTTACAGTACAATAACACAGAACACCAATAAGTACAATAACAAAAAACAACAGGACAGTACAATAACACAGAAGACCAGAATAGTTCAATAACACACAGGACCAGTACAGTACAATAACACAGAAGACCAGTACAATACAATAATAGGCCAGTGCAGTACAATAACACAAAAGACCAGTACAGTAAAATTACACAGAAGACCAGTAAAGCAGAGTAACACGCAAAACCGTTGCAGAACAATAACACAACAGACCAGTCCAGTAAAATAACACACAAGATTAGTACAGTACAATAACACAGAAGACCAGTACAGTACAATAATGGAGAAAACCAGTACAGTAAAATCACACAGAAGACCAGTACAGTACAATAACACACAAAACTGGGATATAACACACAAGACTAGTCCAGCAAAATGGCAAACAAGATTAGTGCAATAGAATAATACACATGACCTGTGAAGTACAATGCCACAGAAGATTATTACAGTCCAATAACACAGAACACCAGTACAGTGCAATAACAAAAAAGACAAGTAGAGTTCAAAAATACAGAAGACCAGTATAGAACAATAAAACAGAAGGCCATTACAGTACAAGAACACAGAAGACCACTACAGTACAATACCATGGAAGACAAGTACAGTACAGTAACACAGAAGACCATTACAGTACAATAACACAGGAAACTATTACAGAACAATAACACAGAAGAACAGTACAATGCAATAACATAGAAGACCAGTACAGAAAAATAACACATGAAAACTGTTCAGAACAATAACACAGAAGACCAGTACAGTACGATAATATGCAAGACCATTACAGTACAATAACACACAAGACCAGTAGAGCATACTAACATAGAGAACTAGCAGAGAACAGTTACACAGATGAACAGTGCACTACAATAACACAGAAGACCAGTACAGCAAAGTAACACAGAAGGCGGGTACAGTACAATAACACAAACGAACAGTACAGTGCAATAACACAGATGAACAGAACAGTACAGTAACACAGAACACCAGTACAGTACAATAACACACAATTACAGTACAGAACAGAAGAGCAGTTCAGTATAAAAACTCAGAAGAGCAGTACAAGTACAATAACACCGAAGACCAGAAGAGTATAGTATCACAGAAGACCAGTATTGTACAATAGCTCAGAAGACCAGATCAGAACAATATCACAGAAGACCAAAACATTACAATAAAACACAAGAGCAGTACAGTACAATAACCGGTACTGAACAGTACTGAACAGTAACAAAGAAAAACAGAACAGTACAATAACACAGAAGACCATTGCAGTACAATAACACAGCAGACTATTACAGTCCAACATGACAGAAGACCAGTACAGAACAGTAACACAGAAGACAATTACAATACAATAACACAAGATCAGTTCAGTACAGTAACAGAGAAGACTAGTACCATACAATAACGCAAAAGAACAGTATAGTACAGTAACACAAAAGATCAGTACAGCGCAATAACACAGAAGACCAATACAGTACAGTAACACAAAAGACCAGTAGAGTACAAAAGCACAGAAGACACTTCAGTAAAATAACACAGAAGTCCAGAACAGTACAGTAACAAAGAAGATCAGTACAGTACAATGGCACAGAAGACCAGTACAGTAACACAGAAGACCAGTAGAGTACACTAACACACAACACCAGAACAGTACTAGAGTAACAAAGAACACCCGGATAGTACAATAACGCAAAAGACCAGAACAGTGCATTAACTCAAAAGAACAGTACAATACGTTAACACGGAAGACCAGTACAGAACAATAACACACAAGAGCAGTTCAGTACAGCAACACAGAAGAACAGTTCAGTACAATAACACAGAAGAGCAGTACAGTATAATAACTCAGAGGACCAGTACAGTACAATAACACAGTAGACCAGAACAGAACAATAACACAAAAGACGAGTACAGTACAATAATATGCAAGACCAATACAGTAAAATAACACAGGAGACCAGGACAGTACCATAACACAGAAGACAGTGCAGTACAATATCACAGAAGATCAGTACAGTACAATGGCACAGTAGATCAGTACAGTACAATAACACAGACGACAAGTAGAGTTAAATAACACAGAGAAACAGTATAGAAAAGTAATCACAGAAGACAAGCACAGTACAATAACACACAAGATCAGTACGGTACAATAACACATAACAACGGTAGAGTACAATAACACGGACGACTACTACAGTACAGTATCACAGAAGACCAGGACAGTACAATAACCCGGAAGACCAGTACAGTACAGTAACACAGAAAGGAGGTACAGTACGATAACATAAAAGACGAGTACAGTACAATAACAGAGATGATCAGTGCAATACAATAACACAGAAGACAAGTGCAGTACAATAGTACAGAACACCAGTACAGTACAATAATACACAAGACCAGAACAGGACAAAAAGACACAACACTAGCCCAGAACAATAACTCAGAAGACCAGTACTGTACAAGAAGACAGAAGAGAAGTACAGTAAAATAACACAGAGGACCAGTACTGTGCAATAACACAGACGACCAGTACAGAAGAATAATACAGAAAACCAGTACTTTACATTAACACACAACACCAGTACAGTACAATAACACAGAAAACCAGTAGAGCACAATAACGCAGAAGACCAATACAGTAAAGAAACGAACAAGACTAGTACAGTACAACAACACACAAGACCTATGCAGTACAATACCACAGAAGACCAGTAGAGTACAATAACACAGAAGACTAATATAATACAATAACAAAGAAGTCATATACAGTACAATAACACAGAAGATCAGAACAGTACAATAACAGAGAAGACCAGTACAGTACAATAACACAGAAGACCAGTACAGTACAATAACACAGAAGACCAGTACAGTACAATAACACAGAAGACCAGTACAGTACAATAACACAGAAGACCAGTACAGTACAATAACACAGAAGACCAGTACAGTACAATAACACAGAAGACCAGTACAGTACAATAACACAGAAGACCAGTACAGTACAATAACACAGAAGACCAGTACAGTACAATAACACAGAAGACCAGTACAGTACAATAACACAGAAGACCAGTACAGTACAATAACACAGAAGACCAGTACAGTACAATAACACAGAAGACCAGTACAGTACAATAACACAGAAGACCAGTACAGTACAATAACACAGAAGACCAGTACAGTACAATAACACAGAAGACCAGTACAGTACAATAACACAGAAGACCAGTACAGTACAATAACACAGAAGACCAGTACAGTACAATAACACAGAAGACCAGTACAGTACAATAACACAGAAGACCAGTACAGTACAATAACACAGAAGACCAGTACAGTACAATAACACAGAAGACCAGTACAGTACAATAACACAGAAGACCAGTACAGTACAATAACACAGAAGACCAGTACAGTACAATAACACAGAAGACCAGTACAGTACAATAACACAGAAGACCAGTACAGTACAATAACACAGAAGACCAGTACAGTACAATAACACAGAAGACCAGTACAGTACAATAACACAGAAGACCAGTACAGTACAATAACACAGAAGACCAGTACAGTACAATAACACAGAAGACCAGTACAGTACAATAACACAGAAGACCAGTACAGTACAATAACACAGAAGACCAGTACAGTACAATAACACAGAAGACCAGTACAGTACAATAACACAGAAGACCAGTACAGTACAATAACACAGAAGACCAGTACAGTACAATAACACAGAAGACCAGTACAGTACAATAACACAGAAGACCAGTACAGTACAATAACACAGAAGACCAGTACAGTACAATAACACAGAAGACCAGTACAGTACAATAACACAGAAGACCAGTACAGTACAATAACACAGAAGACCAGTACAGTACAATAACACAGAAGACCAGTACAGTACAATAACACAGAAGACCAGTACAGTACAATAACACAGAAGACCAGTACAGTACAATAACACAGAAGACCAGTACAGTACAATAACACAGAAGACCAGTACAGTACAATAACACAGAAGACCAGTACAGTACAATAACACAGAAGACCAGTACAGTACAATAACACAGAAGACCAGTACAGTACAATAACACAGAAGACCAGTACAGTACAATAACACAGAAGACCAGTACAGTACAATAACACAGAAGACCAGTACAGTACAATAACACAGAAGACCAGTACAGTACAATAACACAGAAGACCAGTACAGTACAATAACACAGAAGACCAGTACAGTACAATAACACAGAAGACCAGTACAGTACAATAACACAGAAGACCAGTACAGTACAATAACACAGAAGACCAGTACAGTACAATAACACAGAAGACCAGTACAGTACAATAACACAGAAGACCAGTACAGTACAATAACACAGAAGACCAGTACAGTACAATAACACAGAAGACCAGTACAGTACAATAACACAGAAGACCAGTACAGTACAATAACACAGAAGACCAGTACAGTACAATAACACAGAAGACCAGTACAGTACAATAACACAGAAGACCAGTACAGTACAATAACACAGAAGACCAGTACAGTACAATAACACAGAAGACCAGTACAGTACAATAACACAGAAGACCAGTACAGTACAATAACACAGAAGACCAGTACAGTACAATAACACAGAAGACCAGTACAGTACAATAACACAGAAGACCAGTACAGTACAATAACACAGAAGACCAGTACAGTACAATAACACAGAAGACCAGTACAGTACAATAACACAGAAGACCAGTACAGTACAATAACACAGAAGACCAGTACAGTACAATAACACAGAAGACCAGTACAGTACAATAACACAGAAGACCAGTACAGTACAATAACACAGAAGACCAGTACAGTACAATAACACAGAAGACCAGTACAGTACAATAACACAGAAGACCAGTACAGTACAATAACACAGAAGACCAGTACAGTACAATAACACAGAAGACCAGTACAGTACAATAACACAGAAGACCAGTACAGTACAATAACACAGAAGACCAGTACAGTACAATAACACAGAAGACCAGTACAGTACAATAACACAGAAGACCAGTACAGTACAATAACACAGAAGACCAGTACAGTACAATAACACAGAAGACCAGTACAGTACAATAACACAGAAGACCAGTACAGTACAATAACACAGAAGACCAGTACAGTACAATAACACAGAAGACCAGTACAGTACAATAACACAGAAGACCAGTACAGTACAATAACACAGAAGACCAGTACAGTACAATAACACAGAAGACCAGTACAGTACAATAACACAGAAGACCAGTACAGTACAATAACACAGAAGACCAGTACAGTACAATAACACAGAAGACCAGTACAGTACAATAACACAGAAGACCAGTACAGTACAATAACACAGAAGACCAGTACAGTACAATAACACAGAAGACCAGTACAGTACAATAACACAGAAGACCAGTACAGTACAATAACACAGAAGACCAGTACAGTACAATAACACAGAAGACCAGTACAGTACAATAACACAGAAGACCAGTACAGTACAATAACACAGAAGACCAGTACAGTACAATAACACAGAAGACCAGTACAGTACAATAACACAGAAGACCAGTACAGTACAATAACACAGAAGACCAGTACAGTACAATAACACAGAAGACCAGTACAGTACAATAACACAGAAGACCAGTACAGTACAATAACACAGAAGACCAGTACAGTACAATAACACAGAAGACCAGTACAGTACAATAACACAGAAGACCAGTACAGTACAATAACACAGAAGACCAGTACAGTACAATAACACAGAAGACCAGTACAGTACAATAACACAGAAGACCAGTACAGTACAATAACACAGAAGACCAGTACAGTACAATAACACAGAAGACCAGTACAGTACAATAACACAAGAACACAGAAGACCAGTACAGTACAATAACACAGAAGACCAGTACAGTACAATAACACAGAAGACCAGTACAGTACAATAACACAGAAGACCAGTACAGTACAATAACACAGAAGACCAGTACAGTACAATAACACAGAAGACCAGTACAGTACAATAACACAAGACCAGTACAGTACAATAACACAGAAGACCAGTACAGTACAATAACACAGAAGACCAGTACAGTACAATAACACAGAAGACCAGTACAGTACAATAACACAGAAGACCAGTACAGTACAATAACACAGAAGACCAGTACAGTACAATAACACAGAAGACCAGTACAGTACAATAACACAGAAGACCAGTACAGTACAATAACACAGAAGACCAGTACAGTACAATAACACAGAAGACCAGTACAGTACAATAACACAGAAGACCAGTACAGTACAATAACACAGAAGACCAGTACAGTACAATAACACAGAAGACCAGTACAGTACAATAACACAGAAGACCAGTACAGTACAATAACACAGAAGACCAGTACAGTACAATAACACAGAAGACCAGTACAGTACAATAACACAGAAGACCAGTACAGTACAATAACACAGAAGACCAGTACAGTACAATAACACAGAAGACCAGTACAGTACAATAACACAGAAGACCAGTACAGTACAATAACACAGAAGACCAGTACAGTACAATAACACAGAAGACCAGTACAGTACAATAACACAGAAGACCAGTACAGTACAATAACACAGAAGACCAGTACAGTACAATAACACAGAAGACCAGTACAGTACAATAACACAGAAGACCAGTACAGTACAATAACACAGAAGACCAGTACAGTACAATAACACAGAAGACCAGTACAGTACAATAACACAGAAGACCAGTACAGTACAATAACACAGAAGACCAGTACAGTACAATAACACAGAAGACCAGTACAGTACAATAACACAGAAGACCAGTACAGTACAATAACACAGAAGACCAGTACAGTACAATAACACAGAAGACCAGTACAGTACAATAACACAGAAGACCAGTACAGTACAATAACACAGAAGACCAGTACAGTACAATAACACAGAAGACCAGTACAGTACAATAACACAGAAGACCAGTACAGTACAATAACACAGAAGACCAGTACAGTACAATAACACAGAAGACCAGTACAGTACAATAACACAGAAGACCAGTACAGTACAATAACACAGAAGACCAGTACAGTACAATAACACAGAAGACCAGTACAGTACAATAACACAGAAGACCAGTACAGTACAAATACACAGAAGACCAGTACAGTACAATAACACAGAAGACCAGTACAGTACAATAACACAGAAGACCAGTACAGTACAATAACACAGAAGACCAGTACAGTACAATAACACAGAAGACCAGTACAGTACAATAACACAGAAGACCAGTACAGTACAATAACACAGAAGACCAGTACAGTACAATAACACAGAAGACCAGTACAGTACAATAACACAGAAGACCAGTACAGTACAATAACACAGAAGACCAGTACAGTACAATAACACAGAAGACCAGTACAGTACAATAACACAGAAGACCAGTACAGTACAATAACACAGAAGACCAGTACAGTACAATAACACAGAAGACCAGTACATTACAATAAACAGAAGACCAGTAAGACCAGTACAGTACAATAACACAGAAGACCAGTACAGTACAATAACACAGAAGACCAGTACAGTACAATAACACAGAAGACCAGTACAGTACAATAACACAGAAGACCAGTACAGTACAATAACACAGAAGACCAGTACAGTACAATAACACAGAAGACCAGTACAGTACAATAACACAGAAGACCAGTACAGTACAATAACACAGAAGACCAGTACAGTACAATAACACAGAAGACCAGTACAGTACAATAACACAGAAGACCAGTACAGTACAATAACACAGAAGACCAGTACAGTACAATAACACAGAAGACCAGTACAGTACAATAACACAGAAGACCAGTACAGTACAATAACACAGAAGACCAGTACAGTACAATAACACAGAAGACCAGTACAGTACAATAACACAGAAGACCAGTACAGTACAATAACACAGAAGACCAGTACAGTACAATAACACAGAAGACCAGTACAGTACAATAACACAGAAGACCAGTACAGTACAATAACACAGAAGACCAGTACAGTACAATAACACAGAAGACAGTACAGTACAATAACACAGAAGACCAGTACAGTACAATAACACAGAAGACCAGTACAGTACAATAACACAGAAGACCAGTACAGTACAATAACACAGAAGACCAGTACAGTACAATAACACAGAAGACCAGTACAGTACAATAACACAGAAGACCAGTACAGTACAATAACACAGAAGACCAGTACAGTACAATAACACAGAAGACCAGTACAGTACAATAACACAGAAGACCAGTACAGTACAATAACACAGAAGACCAGTACAGTACAATAACACAGAAGACCAGTGCAGTATAGTAACACAGAAGAAGAGTACAATAACACAGAAGAAGAGTACAATAACACAGAATACGAGTACAGAACAGTAACACAGTGGACCAGTACAGTTCAGTAACACAGAAGACCAGTACAGTACAATAACACAAAAAGACCAGAACAGTACAATAACACAGAAGACCAGTACAGTACAATAACACAGAAGACCAGTACAGTACAATAACACAGAAGACCAGTACAGTACAATAACACAGAAGACCAGTACAGTACAATAACACAGAAGACCAGTACAGTACAATAACACAGAAGACCAGTACAGTACAATAACACAGAAGACCAGTACAGTACAATAACACAGAAGACCAGTACAGTACAATAACACAGAAGACCAGTACAGTACAATAACACAGAAGACCAGTACAGTACAATAACACAGAAGACCAGTACAGTACAATAACACAGAAGACCAGTACAGTACAATAACACAGAAGACCAGTACAGTACAATAACACAGAAGACCAGTACAGTACAATAACACAGAAGACCAGTACAGTACAATAACACAGAAGACCAGTACAGTACAATAACACAGAAGACCAGTACAGTACAATAACACAGAAGACCAGTACAGTACAATAACACAGAAGACCAGTACAGTACAATAACACAGAAGACCAGTACAGTACAATAACACAGAAGACCAGTACAGTACAATAACACAGAAGACCAGTACAGTACAATAACACAGAAGACCAGTACAGTACAATAACACAGAAGACCAGTACAGTACAATAACACAGAAGACCAGTACAGTACAATAACACAGAAGACCAGTACAGTACAATAACACAGAAGACCAGTACAGTACAATAACACAGAAGACCAGTACAGTACAATAACACAGAAGACCAGTACAGTACAATAACACAGAAGACCAGTACAGTACAATAACACAGAAGACCAGTACAGTACAATAACACAGAAGACCAGTACAGTACAATAACACAGAAGACCAGTACAGTACAATAACACAGAAGACCAGTACAGTACAATAACACAGAAGACCAGTACAGTACAATAACACAGAAGACCAGTACAGTACAATAACACAGAAGACCAGTACAGTACAATAACACAGAAGACCAGTACAGTACAATAACACAGAAGACCAGTACAGTACAATAACACAGAAGACCAGTACAGTACAATAACACAGAAGACCAGTACAGTACAATAACACAGAAGACCAGTACAGTACAATAACACAGAAGACCAGTACAGTACAATAACACAGAAGACCAGTACAGTACAATAACACAGAAGACCAGTACAGTACAATAACACAGAAGACCAGTACAGTACAATAACACAGAAGACCAGTACAGTACAATAACACAGAAGACCAGTACAGTACAATAACACAGAAGACCAGTACAGTACAATAACACAGAAGACCAGTACAGTACAATAACACAGAAGACCAGTACAGTACAATAACACAGAAGACCAGTACAGTACAATAACACAGAAGACCAGTACAGTACAATAACACAGAAGACCAGTACAGTACAATAACACAGAAGACCAGTACAGTACAATAACACAGAAGACCAGTACAGTACAATAACACAGAAGACCAGTACAGTACAATAACACAGAAGACCAGTACAGTACAATAACACAGAAGACCAGTACAGTACAATAACACAGAAGACCAGTACAGTACAATAACACAGAAGACCAGTACAGTACAATAACACAGAAGACCAGTACAGTACAATAACACAGAAGACCAGTACAGTACAATAACACAGAAGACCAGTACAGTACAATAACACAGAAGACCAGTACAGTACAATAACACAGAAGACCAGTACAGTACAATAACACAGAAGACCAGTACAGTACAATAACACAGAAGACCAGTACAGTACAATAACACAGAAGACCAGTACAGTACAATAACACAGAAGACCAGTACAGTACAATAACACAGAAGACCAGTACAGTACAATAACACAGAAGACCAGTACAGTACAATAACACAGAAGACCAGTACAGTACAATAACACATAAGACCAGTACAGTACAATAACACAGAAGACCAGTACAGTACAATAACACAGAAGACCAGTACAGTACAAAGACACAGTACAATAACACAGAAGACCAGTACAGTACAATAACACAGAAGACCAGTACAGTACAATAACACAGAAGACCAGTACAGTACAATAACACAGAAGACCAGTACAGTACAATAACACAGAAGACCAGTACAGTACAATAACACAGAAGACCAGTACAGTACAATAACACAGAAGACCAGTACAGTACAATAACACAGAAGACCAGTACAGTACAATAACACAGAAGACCAGTACAGTACAATAACACAGAAGACCAGTACAGTACAATAACACAGAAGACCAGTACAGTACAATAACACAGAAGACCAGTACAGTACAATAACACAGAAGACCAGTACAGTACAATAACACAGAAGACCAGTACAGTACAATAACACAGAAGACCAGTACAGTACAATAACACAGAAGACCAGTACAGTACAATAACACAGAAGACCAGTACAGTACAATAACACAGAAGACCAGTACAGTACAATAACACAGAAGACCAGTACAGTACAATAACACAGAAGACCAGTACAGTACAATAACACAGAAGACCAGTACAGTACAATAACACAGAAGACCAGTACAGTACAATAACACAGAGGACCAGTACAGTACAATAAGACGGAAGACCAGTACAGTTCAATAACACAGAAGACAAATAGAGTACCATAACACACATGAACAGTACAGTATAATGACACACAGGCCAAGTATAGTATAGTATAATAACACAGAAGACCAGTACAGTACAATCACACAGAAGACCATGACAGTACAACAACGCACAAGACCAGTACAGTACAATAACACAGAGAAGAACAGTACAATAACACACAAAACCATTACAGTATAATAACACAGAAGACCAGTACAGTACAATAACACAGAAGACCAGTACAGTACAATAACACAGAAGACCAGTACAGTACAATAACACAGAAGACCAGTACAGTACAATAACACAGAAGACCAGTACAGTACAATAACACAGAAGACCAGTACAGTACAATAACACAGAAGACCAGTACAGTACAATAACACAGAAGACCAGTACAGTACAATAACACAGAAGACCAGTACAGTACAATAACACAGAAGACCAGTACAGTACAATAACACAGAAGACCAGTACAGTACAATAACACAGAAGACCAGTACAGTACAATAACACAGAAGACCAGTACAGTACAATAACACAGAAGACCAGTACAGTACAATAACACAGAAGACCAGTACAGTACAATAACACAGAAGACCAGTACAGTACAATAACACAGAAGACCAGTACAGTACAATAACACAGAAGACCAGTACAGTACAATAACACAGAAGACCAGTACAGTACAATAACACAGAAGACCAGTACAGTACAATAACACAGAAGACCAGTACAGTACAATAACACAGAAGACCAGTACAGTACAATAACACAGAAGACCAGTACAGTACAATAACACAGAAGACCAGTACAGTACAATAACACAGAAGACCAGTACAGTACAATAACACAGAAGACCAGTACAGTACAATAACACAGAAGACCAGTACAGTACAATAACACAGAAGACCAGTACAGTACAATAACACAGAAGACCAGTACAGTACAATAACACAGAAGACCAGTACAGTACAATAACACAGAAGACCAGTACAGTACAATAACACAGAAGACCAGTACAGTACAATAACACAGAAGACCAGTACAGTACAATAACACAGAAGACCAGTACAGTACAATAACACAGAAGACCAGTACAGTACAATAACACAGAAGACCAGTACAGTACAATAACACAGAAGACCAGTACAGTACAATAACACAGAAGACCAGTACAGTACAATAACACAGAAGACCAGTACAGTACAATAACACAGAAGACCAGTACAGTACAATAACACAGAAGACCAGTACAGTACAATAACACAGAAGACCAGTACAGTACAATAACACAGAAGACCAGTACAGTACAATAACACAGAAGACCAGTACAGTACAATAACACAGAAGACCAGTACAGTACAATAACACAGAAGACCAGTACAGTACAATACAGTACAATAACACAGAAGACCAGTACAGTACAATAACACAGAAGACCAGTACAGTACAATAACACAGAAGACCAGTACAGTACAATAACACAGAAGACCAGTACAGTACAATAACACAGAAGACCAGTACAGTACAATAACACAGAAGACCAGTACAGTACAATAACACAGAAGACCAGTACAGTACAATAACACAGAAGACCAGTACAGTACAATAACACAGAAGACCAGTACAGTACAATAACACAGAAGACCAGTACAGTACAATAACACAGAAGACCAGTACAGTACAATAACACAGAAGACCAGTACAGTACAATAACACAGAAGACCAGTACAGTACAATAACACAGAAGACCAGTACAGTACAATAACACAGAAGACCAGTACAGTACAATAACACAGAAGACCAGTACAGTACAATAACACAGAAGACCAGTACAGTACAATAACACAGAAGACCAGTACAGTACAATAACACAGAAGACCAGTACAGTACAATAACACAGAAGACCAGTACAGTACAATAACACAGAAGACCAGTACAGTACAATAACACAGAAGACCAGTACAGTACAATAACACAGAAGACCAGTACAGTACAATAACACAGAAGACCAGTACAGTACAATAACACAGAAGACCAGTACAGTACAATAACACAGAAGACCAGTACAGTACAATAACACAGAAGACCAGTACAGTACAATAACACAGAAGACCAGTACAGTACAATAACACAGAAGACCAGTACAGTACAATAACACAGAAGACCAGTACAGTACAATAACACAGAAGACCAGTACAGTACAATAACACAGAAGACCAGTACAGTACAATAACACAGAAGACCAGTACAGTACAATAACACAGAAGACCAGTACAGTACAATAACACAGAAGACCAGTACAGTACAATAACACAGAAGACCAGTACAGTACAATAACACAGAAGACCAGTACAGTACAATAACACAGAAGACCAGTACAGTACAATAACACAGAAGACCAGTACAGTACAATAACACAGAAGACCAGTACAGTACAATAACACAGAAGACCAGTACAGTACAATAACACAGAAGACCAGTACAGTACAATAACACAGAAGACCAGTACAGTACAATAACGCAGAAGACCAGTACAGTACAATAACACACAAGACCAGTACAGTACAATAACACAGAAGACCAGTACATAACAATAACACAGAAGACCAGTACAGTACAATAACACAGAAGACCAGTACAGTACAATAACACAGAAGACCAGTACAGTACAATAACACAGAAGACCAGTACAGTACAATAACACAGAAGACCAGTACAGTACAATAACACAGAAGACCAGTACAGTACAATAACACAGAAGACCAGTACAGTACAATAACACAGAAGACCAGTACAGTACAATAACACAGAAGACCAGTACAGTACAATAACACAGAAGACCAGTACAGTACAATAACACAGAAGACCAGTACAGTACAATAACACAGAAGACCAGTACAGTACAATAACACAGAAGACCAGTACAGTACAATAACACAGAAGACCAGTACAAACTTTAGCCAAATTGACTGGAATTCTTTGACAGGTACTCTAGAGTCCAGTGACTTCATGGAAACAGTTCAGGACTGTTTTCTGAAACAGAGTGTAACTGAACCTACCAGGGGTAATAATTTGCTAGACCTAGTCTTGTCAAATAAGGAAACACTAGTGAATAATCTGGAGATCACTGAAGAGCTTGGCGCAAGTGATCACAAATCCATCACCTTTAACATTAATTGGGAATGCAAGAATAATGATAATACAGTAAAAATCCCCGATTTTCGTTCTGCCGATTATAATGGACTTAGGGAACATCTGTCTAATCTTGATTGGGGTTATCTAGCTAATGATTTTATTGACGATACTCATACTTATGAATATGAAGGGATCTGCTTTTATGATTGTTTTCTTAATAATGTACACAGTGCCCAGAGTATATACATTCCCCAGAGAGAAATTAGGTCTAATAATAACGATCCCAAATGGGTTAACAGGAGGTTAAAGCATCTATTAGGGGTGAAAAGGGGAATTTATAGGCGCATCAGAAGAGGAGAGGTTAACCTTACTGACCAATATGTTCAGCTTAAAAGAGAAGTAAAAAAGGCGATTAGAAAGGCTAAACGTGACTATGAAATTAGAGTCGCTAATGAATCAAAGACTAATCCAAAGGGGTTCTTTCAAGTGTATAGGACGAAGGTGAAGGAAAAAGTAGGACCTCTGAAATCTGGGAATGAACAGCTGACGGATAATGAACTCGAAATGTGTTCCTTATTTAATGACTATTTTTTGTCAGTTTTTACACAGGAAGATGTAAATGAGATTCCAGTAATTAACAATTATTTAGTTCCTGATGAATATAAGTTAACTAATATTACTGTCACGAGGGACATGGTTATTAAACAGATAGACAAACTGAAACAAAATAAGTCCCCGGGACCCGATGAGTTGTTTTCAAGGGTACTTAAGGAATGCAAGATGGAGCTTAGTCAGCCATTAACGAGTGTATTCAATGCGTCCATCCTTACCAGTGTTGTGCCAGAGATGTGGAAGATGGCTAATGTGGTTCCCATATTCAAATCAGGGGATAAGTCCACTCCTTCAGATTACCGTCCAATAAGCCTGACATCTATAGTGGGCAAGTTATTAGAATCAATTATAGCTGACATTATCAGAAGTCACCTTGAAGAGCATAACTTGATGAATGAATCTCAGCATGGATTCACGAGAGGTCGTTCCTGCCTGACAAACTTACTGACGTTCTTCAATAGAACATTTGAGGCAGTTGACAGTGATAAGGAATATGATATTGTTTATTTGGATTTTAGTAAAGCCTTCGACAGAGTACCTCACAAGAGACTCTTAAGAAAAGTGGCAGCTCATGGTATAGGAGGTAAAGTTCTAGCATGGATTGAGGCATGGCTTACCAATAGAAAGCAGAGAGTTACCATTAATGGAGTGAAATCTGAATGGGGATTAGTCACTAGTGGCGTTCCACAAGGATCAGTTTTAGGCCCTCTCTTGTTCATAATTTACATTAATGACCTTGATGAAGGGATTACTAGTGACATGAGTAAGTTTGCTGATGATACAAAGATAGGCCGTATAATTCACTCTGAGGAGGATATCAATGAACTCCAGGACGATTTGAACAAATTAATGTCTTGGTCTGAGAAATGGCAGATGAAGTTTAATGTGGATAAGTGTAAGGTACTTGCCCTTGGTAATGAAAATAACCCTCGAAGCTATAATCTAGGTGAAGTAGAGCATTGTCATACAGAATGTGAAAAAGACTTGGGAGTCATGGTAAGCAGAAATCTAAAGCCAAGACAGCAGTGCCTCAGTGTGCGCAACAAGGCCAACAGATTACTTGGATTTATCTCAAGAAGTATAAGTAACAGAAGTCCAAAAGTTATTTTACAGCTCTATACATCACTAGTGAGGCCTCATTTAGATTATGCTGCTCAGTTTTGGTCCCCTTACTACAGGATGGACATAGACTCATTAGAGAACATACAGAGAAGAATGACTAAAATGATTTACTGTGTAAGGAACCTCCCGTATGAAGATAGGCTTAAAGCCTTAAATCTCCACTCTCTGGAGAGGCGGAGAATGAGGGGAGATATCATTGAAGTGTATAAGTGGATGACGGGCATAAACAAGGGAGACATTAATAAAGTACTGAGGGTGTCGAACCAGGTAAGAACCAGGAATAATGGATTTAAGCTGGATAAATTTAGATTTAGAAAGGACATAGGTAAGTACTGGTTTTCTAACAGAGTTGTAGATGCGTGGAACAGTCTTCCCAGTGGGGTGATAGAGGCTAGGACCTTGGGTAGCTTTAAGAAGAGACTGGACAAATATATGAGTGGGAGGGGCTGGGTGTGATTGGTGTTGGGGGGTGCGGGAGTTGTTTCTTGAGTAGCTTTAGGTAGATGTCGTTTTGATAAGGACCTGCCTCGTATGGGCCAGTAGGCCTTCTGCAGTGTTCCTACATTCTTATGTTCTTATGTTCTTATGACACCAATCAAACCCAGCCCCTCCCACTCATATATTTGTCCAGTCTCTTCTTAAAGCTACCCAAGGTCCTAGCCTCTATCACCCCACTGGGAAGACTGTTCCACGCATCTACAACTCAGTTAGAAAACCAGTACTTACCTATGTCCTTTCTAAATCTAAATTTATCCAACTTAAATCCATTATTTCTGGTTCTTACCTGGTTCGACACCTTCAGTACTTTTTTAATATCTCCCTTGTTTATGCCCGTCATCCACTTATACACTTCAATGATATCTCCCCTCATTCTACGCCTCTCCAGAGAGTGGAGATTTAAGGCTTTAAGTCTATCTTCATACGGGAGGTTCCTTACACAGTAAATCATTTTAGTCATTCTTCTCTGTATGTTCTCTAATGAGTCTATATCCATCCTGTAGTAAGGGGACCAAAACTGAGCAGCATAATCTAAATGAGGCCTCACTAGTGATGTATAGAGCTGCAAAATAACTTTTGGACTTTTGTTACTTATACTTCTTGAGATAAATCCAAGTAATCTGTTGGCCTTGTTGCGCACACTAAGGCACTGCTGTCTTGGCTTTAGATTTCTGCTTACCATGACTCCCAAGTCCTTTTCACATTTTGTATGATCAAGCTCTACTTCACCTAGATTATAGCTTCGAGGGCTATTTTCATTACCAAGGGCTAGTACCTTACACTTATCGACACTGAACTTCATTTGCCATTTTTCAGACCAGGGCATTAATTTGTCCAAATCCTCCTGGAGTTCATTGCTATCCTCATCAGAGTGAATTATACGGCCTATCTTTGTATCATCAGCAAACTTACTCATGTCACTCATAATCCCTTCATCAAGGTCATTAATGTAAATTATGAACAAGAGAGGGCCTAAAACTGATCCTTGTGGAACGCCACTAGTGACTAGTCCCCATTCCCCATTACTCTTGGTCAGAAAAGTGGCAGATGCAGTTCAATGTAGATAAATGCAAGGTTCTGAAGCTCGGGAGTGTCCATAACCCTAGCACTTATAAGAACATAAGAACATAAGAAAGGAGGAACACTGCAGCAGGCCTGTTGGCCCATACTAGGCAGGTCCTTTACAATTCATCCCACTAACAAACATTTGACCTACCCAATTTTCAATGCTACCCAAGAAATAAGCTCTGATGTGCAAGTCCCACTCAAATCCAACCCTTCCCACTCATGTATTTATCCAACCTAAATTTGAAACTACCCAAAGTCCTAGCCTCAATAACCCAACTAGGTAGACTGTTCCACTCATCTACTACCCTATTTCCAAACCAATACTTTCCTATGTCCTTTCTAAATCTAAACTTATCTAATTTAAATCCATTACTGCGGGTTCTCTCTTGGAGAGATATCCTCAAGACCTTGTTAATATCCCCTTTATTAATACCTATCTTCCACTTATACACTTCGATCAGGTCTCCCCTCATTCTTCGTCTAACAAGTGAATGTAACTTAAGAGTCTTCAATCTTTCTTCATAAGGAAGATTTCTAATGCTATGTATTAATTTAGTCATCCTACGCTGAATGTTTTCTAACGAATTTATGTCCATTCCGTAATATGGAGACCAGAATTGAGCTGCATAATCTAGGTGAGGCCTTACTAATGATGTATAAAGCTGCAGTATGACCTCTGGACTTCTGTTGCTTACACTTCTTGATATAAATCCCAGTAATCTATTTGCCTTATTACGTACGCTTAGGCATTGCTGTCTTGGTTTAAGGTTGCTGCTTACCATAACCCCCAAGTCCTTTTCGCAATCTGTATGGTTAAGTTCTACATTATTTAACTTATAAGTGCTAGGGTTATGGACACTCCCGAGCTTCAGAACCTTGCATTTATCTACATTGAACTGCATCTGCCACTTTTCTGACCAAGAGTAGTTTGTCTAAATCCTCCTGAAGTTCCCTAACATCTACGTTTGAATCAATTATCCTACCTATCTTCGTGTCATCGGCGAATTTGCTCATATCACTAGTAATTCCTTCATCAAGATCATTGATATATATTATAAACAACAACGGGCCCAAGACTGATCCCTGTGGAACGCCACTTGTTACTGATCCCCACTCGGATTTAACCCCATTTATGGACACTCTTTGCTTCCTGTCTGTGAGCCATGATTCGATCCACGAGAGCACCCTTCCCCCAATGCCATGAGCTGCTACTTTCTTCAACAGTCTTTGGTGCGGAACTCTATCAAATGCCTTACTAAAATCTAAGTAAATAATATCAAATTCTTTATCGTGGTCAACAGCCTCAAAAGCTTTACTGAAGAAAGTTAATAAATTAGTTAGACAAGACCGGCCTCTTGTGAATCCATGCTGAGTATCATTAATCAAGCTATGCTTATCGAGATGGCTTCTTATAATCTCAGCTATAATTGACTCTAGTAATTTGCCTACAATTGAGGTCAGGCTTATTGGGCGGTAATTTGACGGTAACGACTTGTCCCCTGTTTTAAAAATAGGAATTACATTAGCCATCTTCCACATATCAGACACTGCACCTGTTTGAAGAGATAAATTAAAAATATTAGTTAATGGTTCACAGACTTCCATTTTGCATTCCTTTAGAACCCTTGAAAAAACCTCATCAGGACCCGGTGACTTATTTTGCTTCAGTCTGTCTATCTGCTTCACAACCATTTCACTAGTGACTGTGATGTTACATAATTTATCTTCTTCTGATCCACTATAAAAATTAATTACCGGAATATTATTAGTGTCTTCCTGTGTAAAAACCGAGAGAAAATAATTATTTAAAATCGAGCACATTTCATTCTCTTTGTCAGTAAGATGCCCATAGTTATTTTTAAGGGGACCTATCTTATCTCTGACTTTTGTTCTATAGACCTGGAAAAAACTTTTTGGGTTAGTTTTAGAATCCCTAGCAACTTTAATTTCGAAGTAAAAGGACACAAGTGCAACTAATGTGACATTTATTGTAGCAACGTTTCGCTCTCCAGGAGCTTTATCAAGCCATTACAAACAATACATGGACACAGAGGGTATATAAAGGCTCAGAGTGAGGTGAATACTAGTGAGGTACCATTTCGATGTTCACTAGTGGTAGTAGTAGTAGTAGTAGTGGTAGTGACAAAAGCAATTAATTCGTACATGAGTAAAAGGATATAAAAGCTATTAGTTGGGTAACATAAACTCGGTTTTTTTTATGTTACCCAACTAATAGCTTTTATATCCTTTTACTCATGTACGAATTAATTGCTTTTGTCACTACCACTACTACTACTACTACTACCACTAGTGAACATCGAAATGGTACCTCACTAGTATTCACCTCACTCTGAGCCTTTATATACCCTCTGTGTCCATGTATTGTTTGTAATGGCTTGATAAAGCTCCTGGAGAGCGAAACGTTGCTACAATAAATGTCACATTATTTGCACTTGTGTCCTTTTACTTTACATATTGTCGGTAATTCCACCAACTTTATTACAACTTTAATTTCATAGTCCCTTTTAGCTTTTCTTATCCCCTTTTTAATGTCCCTCTTAATGTCAATATACTGATTCATAAGATGACCCTCGCCTCTTTTGATACGCCTATAAATTCCTTTCTTATGCCCTAGTAGATATTTCAGCCTATTATTCATCCATTTTGGGTCATTTCTATTTGATCTAATTTCCTTATAAGGGATAAACGTTCTTTGAGCAGCATGTATTGTGTTCAGAAAACTGTCATATTGATAGCTCTCTTCGTTACCCCAGTCAACAGATGATAAGTGTTCTCTAAGCCCATCGTAATCTGCTAAGCGAAAATCTGGGACTGTTACTGAGTTATCCCTACTATCATACTTCCATTCAATTCTACATGTAATTGATTTGTGGTCGCTAGCACCCAGTTCCTCTGAAACTTCTAAATTATTAACAAGGGATTCATTGTTTGCCAGAACTAAGTCAAGCAGGTTATTACCCCTTGTAGGTTCTGTCACAAACTGCTTCAAAAAACAATCCTGAACTACTTCTAAGAAATCGTATGATTCTAAATTCCCAGTCAAGAAATTCCAATCAATATGACTAAAGTTAAAGTCTCCTAGAATTACTACATTATCGTGCCTTGTGGCCCTAACAATTTCCTCCCATAGTAGTCTCCCCTGGTCCCTATCTAAATTTGGGGGACGGTATATCACACCTAAAATTAATTTTTCATGTCCCTCTGAAAATTCTATCCAAACAGACTCTGTATGTGTTACTTCAGACTTAATACCCGTTTTTATGCAACAGTTCAAGCGATCTCGGACATACAATGCCACCCCACCCCCCTTCCCGATACTTCTATCTACTTGGAACAATTTAAAACCCTGAATGTGACATTCTGCAGGCATGTCCCGACTTTTTGAATTAAACCACGTCTCAGTAATGGCAAATACATCTATGTTACCTGCACTAGCAACTAGTCTCAACTCGTCCATCTTATTCCTAGCACTGCGACTATTTGTGTAATAAATATTTAATGACCCTCCTATCTCTTTACCCTTCCTGCTCCTTTCTGTTATTCCACTAAACCTATTACTGTCATTGTCAATTAGTGCCACTGGCTTTCCAATATCCTCCTCATTTTGCCTATTACTAGTTCTCCTAGTACTCATGTTACTACCCTGCGACTTCACAGTTTTCCCGCCAAAACCCATACCACTAACTATTCCTAGTTTAAAGACCTAACAGCTCCCTCCACTGCGTTGGCCAGTGCTCCCACCCCACACCTAGACAAGTGAACCCCATCCCTGGCATACATGTCATTTCTGCCATAGAAGAGGTCCCAGTTGTCAATGAATGTTACCGCATTTTCCTTACAGTATTTGTCCAGCCAGCAATTGACACCAATTGCTCTGGACAACCATTCATTTCCAACTCCTCTCCTTGGCAAAATGCCACATATGACAGGTTTCCCACCCTTCTTCCTAATTATCTCTATTGCTGACCTATACCTGCTAATCAGGTCCTCACTCCTACGTCTGCCAACATCGTTGCCTCCAGCACTGAGACAGATAATAGGATTGCTCCCATTACCTCTCATGATGTCATCCAGACGGCTAACAATATCCTTCATCCCACCCCCAGGAAAACATACTCTCTGCCTCCTACTCCTATCCTTCAAACAGAATGCCCTATCCATGTACCTAATCTGGCTATCCCCAACAACAACAATGTTTTTACCTTCCTTGGCGTCGTCCGTAGTGATGCTCCGAGTAGTCGACTCACATTCGCCAGGTAGCATTACACCACTTGTAGAATTCGTCATGACGTTCTCGATGGTCTTCGTTGGGGTTTCTAGGGATGTCTCACTCACGTCTGCCAATGCTTCCTTGGTGCTCGTTGTGGCATTCCCAGTAGAACACTCACATTCGTCAGGTAGCACCGAGAATGAGTTGGAAGTTTCCACGGCAGTCTTCTGGTTTCTCGTTGTTTCTGCCTCTCCAACCGTTTTCTTAATCTTCAGCTTGGTTCCATGTTGCCCGGCCACTGACCAAGCTCCCCTCTTAACCTGGGGACTCACAACAGGTGGATTACTACGAATCCTCTTGTTCTCCTCCGTTAATCGCCGTATCTCCAGTTTAGCAACTCTGAGTTCTTCTCTCAGCTGCTGGTAAAGCTGCTCAAGAGAGGGCATCCTGGTTCAGATTCACAGAGAGCACACAAACAGGTCTTCACAGAGCTAAGTACACGTCACCACTGAGCTAAGTACACGTCACCACTGAGCTAAGTACACGTCACCACTAAGTTAAATAATGTAGAACTTAACCATACAGATTGCGAAAAGGACTTGGGGGTTATGGTAAGCAGCAACCTTAAACCAAGACAGCAATGCCTAAGCGTATGTAATAAGGCAAATAGATTACTGGGATTTATATCAAGAAGTGTAAGCAACAGAAGTCCAGAGGTCATACTGCAGCTTTATACATCATTAGTAAGGCCTCACCTAGATTATGCAGTTCAATTCTGGTCTCCATATTACAGAATGGACATAAATTCGTTAGAAAACATTCAGCGTAGGATGACTAAATTAATACATAGCATTAGAAATCTTCCTTATGAAGAAAGATTGAAGACTCTTAAGTTACATTCACTTGTTAGACGAAGAATGAGGGGAGACCTGATCGAAGTGTATAAGTGGAAGATAGGTATTAATAAAGGGGATATTAACAAGGTCTTGAGAATATCTCTCCAAGAGAGAACCCGCAGTAATGGATTTAAATTAGATAAGTTTAGATTTAGAAAGGACATAGGAAAGTATTGGTTTGGAAATAGGGTAGTAGATGAGTGGAACAGTCTACCTAGTTGGGTTATTGAGGCTAGGACTTTGGGTAGTTTCAAATTTAGGTTGGATAAATACATGAGTGGGATGGGTTGGATTTGAGTGGGACTTGCACATCAGAGCTTATTTCTTGGGTAGCATTGAAAATTGGGTAGGTCAAATGTTTGTTAGTGGGATGAATTGTAAAGGACCTGCCTAGTATGGGCCAACAGGCCTGCTGCAGTGTTCCTCCTTTCTTATGTTCTTATGTTCTTATTCAGATTTCACTCCATTAATGGTAACTCTCTGCTTTCTATTGGTAAAGGATGCCTCTATCCATGCTAGAACTTTACCTCCTATACCATGAGCTGCCACTTTTTTCAAGAGTCTCCTGTGAGGTACTCTATCAAAGGCTTTACTAAAATCCAAATAAACAATATCATATTCCTTATCACTGTCTACTGCCTCAAATGTTCTATTGAAGAACGTCAGCAAGTTTGTCAGGCAGGAACGACCTCTCGTGAATCCATGCTGAGATTCATTTATCAAGTTATGCTCTTCAAGGTGACTTCTAATAATGTCAGCTATAATTGATTCTAGTAACTTGCCCACTATAGATGTCAGGCTTATTGGACGGTAATATGAAGGAACGGACTCATCCCATGATTTGAATATAGGAACCACATAAGATCAGTGCAGTACAATATCACAGAAGACCAGTACAGTACAATGACACATTAGACCAGTACTGTACAATAACACAGAAGACAAGTACAGCACAACAGCACAGAAGACCTGTACAGTACAATAACACACAAGACCAGAACAGAACAATGACACATAAGATCAGTGCAGTAAAATAACACAGAAGACCAGTACAGAACAATAACATTAAAGACGATTACAGTACAGTAACACAGAAGAACAGCACAGTACAATAACTCTGAAGACCAGAACGTTACAGTAACACAGAAGACCATTACAATACAATAACACAGCACATTATTACAGTACAATAACACAGAAGACCAGAATATACATAAAGATAGAAGACCAGTATATACATAAAGATAGAAGACCAGTATCGAACAATAAAACAGAAAAACTGTACAGACAGTAACACAGGAGACCAGTACAGTACAATAACATACAAAACCATTACAGTACAATAACACACAAGACCAGTAGACCACAATAACTCAGAACCAGTAGAGAAGAGTAACACAAAAGACCTGTGCAATACAATAACACAGAAGACCAGTACAGAACAAAAACATTGAAGAACATTACAGTACATTAATACAGAATAACAGCACAGTACAATAAAACTGAACACCAGAACATTACAGACAAGTTAAGGACAGTAACATGGAACACCGTTACAGTAGAGTAAAAAAGAACACCCGGAAAGTACAATAACACAAAAGACCAGCACAGTTCATTAACACAAAACAGCACCATTCAGTAACACGGAAGAACAGTACAGAACAATAACACAGAAGACCAGTACAGTGCAATGACACAGAAGACCAGTAGAGTACAATAACGCAGATGAGCAGTACAGTACAGAAACACAAAAGACTAGTGCAATACAATAACACAAAAGACCAGTACAGTATAATAGCTCAGAAGACCACTACAGCGCAATAACAGAAAAGACCAGTACAGTATAATAACATTTAAGACGAATACAGTAAAATAACACAGGAGACCAATGCAGTACCATAACACAGAAGACCAGTGCAGTACAATATCACAGAATACCAGTACAGTACAATGACACAGTAGACCAGTACTGAACAATAACACAGAAGACTAGAACAGCACAATAGCACAGAAGACCAGTACAGTACAATAACACACAAGATCAGTACCGAACAATAACAAAATACCAGTACATTAAAATAACACAGAAGACCAGTACAGAACAAAAATATTGAAGAACATTACAGTACATTAATACAGAATAACAGCACAGTACAATAACACTGAAGACCAAAACATTACAGTAACACAGAAGACCATTACAGTACAATACCACAGCACACTATTACAGTACAATAACACAGAAGACCAGTAAATACATGAACATAGAAGACCAGTATCGAACAATAACACAGAAAAACTGTACAGAACAGTAACACAGAAGACCAGTACAGTACAATAACATACAAAACCATTACAGTACAATAACACACAAGACCAGTAGATCACAATAACTCAGAGAACTAGTAGATAAGAGTAACACAAAAAACCTGTGCAATACAGTAACACAGAAGACCAGTGTAGTAAAGCAACACAGACGGCGAGTACAGTACAATAACACAAAAGACCAGTGCAGTACAATAACACAAAAGACCAGTACAGTACAATAACACAGAAGAAAAGTACAGTACAATAATACAGAACACCAGCACTGTACAATAACACACAAGACCAGTACAGAACAATAACACACAAGAGTAGTTCAGTACAAAAACTCAGAAGACCAGTACAGTACAGTAACTCAGAAGACCAGTACTGTAGAATGCCACAGAAGACCAGTTCAGTACAATAACCCACAAGACCAGAATTGTACAATAACACGGAAGACCAGCAGAGTACAATAACACAGAAGACTAGTACAGTGCAGTAAGATAGAAGACCAGTACAATAACACAGAGGTCCAGTACAGTTCAATAACATGGAAGACCAGTACAGCAAAATATCACAGACCATTTCAGTAGAGTAACACAGAAAACCAGCACTGTACAATAACACTTAAGACCAGTAGAGAATAATAACACAGAAGACAAGATCAGTACAATTCCACAGAAGACCAGAACAGTGCAATAACGCCGAAGACCAGTACAGAAAAGTAACACAGAGGACCAGTACAGTACAGTAACACAGAAGACCCGAACAGAACAATAACACAAAAGAACAGTACAGTACATTAACACAAAAGACCAGTACAATATAATAACACAGAAGAGGAGTACATTCAAAATCACAGCGGTCTAGTGCCTTACAATAACACAGAAGACCAGTAAAGAACAGTAACACAGAAGACCATTGCAGTAGAGTAACATAGAACACCCGGACAGCACAATAACGCAAAAGACCAGTACAGTTCATTAACACGAAAGAACAGTAAAATACAGCAACACGGAAGACAAGTACAGAACAATAACACAGAAAACCAGTACAGTGCAATGACACACACGATCAGTACAGTACAATAACACAGAAGAGCAGTAGAGTACAGAAAAAACAAGACTAGTGCAATACAATAACTCAGAAGATCAGTACATTATAATAACTCAGAAGACCAGTACAGTACAATAACACAAAAGACCATTACAGTAAGAAACACATAAGACAAATACAGTATAATAATACAGGAGACCAGTGCAGTACAATGTCACAGAAGACCAGTACAGTACAATGACACAGTAGACCAGTACTGTACAATAACACAGAAGACCAGAACAGCACAATAGCGCAGAAGACCAGTACAGAACAATAACCCACAAGACCAGTACAGTAAAACTAACACAGAAGAGCAGTGCAGAACAATAACATTGAAGACCACTACAGTACAGTAACACAGAAGAAGAGCACAGTACAAAAACACTGAATACCAAAACATTACAGTAACACAGAAGACCATTACAGAAGACCAGTAAATACATTAACAATGAAGACCAGTATCGAACAATAACACAGAAAAACTGTACAGAAAAGTAACACAGAAGACCAGTACAGTACAATAACATACAAAACCATTACAGTACAATAACACACAAGACCAGAAGATGACAATAACTCAGAGAACTAGTAGAGAGGAGTAACACAAAAGACCTGTGCAATACAATAATACAGAAGACGAGTATAGTAAAGTAACACAGACTGCTGGTACAGTACAATAACACGAAAGACCAGTACAGTACAATAACACAGAAAACCAGTACTGTACAATAACACACAAGGCCAGTACAGAACAATAGCACACAAGAGCAGTTCAGTATAAAAAACTCAGAAGACCAACACAGTACATTAACACAGAAATCCAGTAGGGTACAATAACACAGAAGACCAGTACAGTACAGTAACTCAGAAGGCCAGTACTGTACAATAACATAGAAGACCAGTTTAGTTCAATATCACAGAAGGCCAATACAGTACAATAACACAGAAGAACACTCATGTACAATACCCCACAATTCCAGTACTGTACTATAACACGCAATGCCAGCAGAGTACAATAACACAGAAGACTAGTACAGTGCAGTAAGGTCCAGTTCAGTTCAATAACATGGAAGACCAATACAGTAAAATATCACTGAAGACCATTTCAGTAGAGTAACACAGAAAACCAGCACACATAAGATCAGTACAGAATTATAACACGGAAGACAAGATCAGTACAATAACACAGAAGACCAGTACCGTACAATAACACAGAAGAACAATATTGTACAATAACCCAGAAGACCAGAACTGTACAATAACTCGCACGACCAGCACAGTACAATAACACAGAAGACCAGTACAGTGCAGTAACACAGGAGATCAGTTCAGTACAGTAACACATAAGATCAGTACAGAATAATAGCACACAAGACAAGTTCAGTACTATAACACAGAAGACCAGTACAGTACAATAACACACGAGATCAGCACAGTGCAGTAACATAGGAGACCAGTTCAGTACAATAACAACGAGGACAACAACAGTACAGTATCACAAAAGATCAGTACAGTACAGTAACACAGACGGTAGGTACAGTACAATAACATAAAAGACGAGTACAGTACAATAACACAGACGACCCGAACAGTACAATAACACAGAAAACAAGTGCAGTACAATAGCACAGAACACCAGTGCAGTACAATAAGACACAAGATCAGTACAGAAGAAAAACACACAACACCAGTCCAGTAAAATGTCACACAGGACCAGTGCAGAACAATAACACACATGACCAGTCCAGTAGAATAACTCAGAAAACCAGTACAGTACAATAAGACGGAAGACCAGTACAGTACAATAACACAGAAGACCAGGACATTAAAATAATACAGAGGACCAGTACATTGCAATAACACAGAAGACCTTTACAGAAGAGTAACACAGAAGACCTTTAAAATACAATAACTCAGAAGACCAGTACAGAAGAGTAATACAGATGACCAGTACAGTAAAATAACACAGAAGACCAGTGCAGTACTATAACACAGTTGACCAGTACAGAACAATAACACAGAACACCAGTACAATACAATAACACAGACGACCAGTAATGTACAATAACACAGAAGACCAGCACAGAACAGTAACACAAAAGACCAGTACAGTACATACAAGGCAAGTACAGTACAATAACCCACAAGACCAGTACAGTACAATAACACAAAATACCAGTGCAGTACAATAACACACAAGAACAGTAGAATACAATAACACAGAAGACCAGTACAGTACAATAACATGCAAGACCAGTTCAGTACAATAAAACACAGGACCAGTAGAGTACAATAACACAGAAGACCAGTACAGTATAATTGCACATAAAGCGAGTACAGTACAATAACACAGAAGACCAGTTCAGAACAATAACACAGAAGACCAATGCAGTACAATTAACCTCTTGTGAGGAACTGTGTCGAAGGTTTTCTTGCAGTCCATCATGGGTTGATGGACTGCTTTTTCTTGTACTGCAAGAAGGCATTCGACACAGCTCCTCACAAGAAGGTAAT